>NC_056725.1:58214359-58219359 GCF_019279795.1 Protopterus annectens
CTACATACATACACTATTTGTCCTGTGTCCACATCATTTAGAGCCTAGCCCTCTTGGGGCCCCTTTTTCTGGCTCAAAAAGGGTACTTAAACTCACCCCAGAATTGCATGCCTTGAGAAATCCTGTCCTTCTTTCCTTCCCTTTTTACATTACATCTGGTCATACACATAAACATCAGCTATGAGCAGCTCAGCTGCAGTCTGTTATCTTGCTTTACAGAATGTGTAAACTGTACATCAACACCCTGAATGGAGAACAAACATTCTCCAGCAGGGTTATAATGTACAGACAATTCCCACTAAAAAACAAGTCTGATGCTTCATGGCAGCATATTAAGATGCCGGGAAGCTTGAACAGTAAAGCAGCTAACAGTTGCCATTATTTTACGCTCACTAAGCAGTGCGTTTGCTATTTAGTGAGTGTAAAATAAAAGTAACTGATTGTTTAAAAGAAAAATAGAAAATTGTGTGTATGTGCACTTATTTTTATGTCTGAGTGTATGCATACTTGGCGTGTATGAAAGCGGATGTGTGTGTGTGTTAATGTGGGTGTGTATATGCATGTGAGAGAGAAAGAGATTGAATGATCGAGCAGCAGCAGCTACCGCTTAACCTTTTAGCTTAAGATATCTGGACAAAGCCTAACATATTGGGGGAGGGGCAGGTTCTAAAATAGGGACAGATTATAAATATTGTTCTTATAAACTTAGAAAGTTGCGAGAATAATAAGATTTGTTACAGCATGCATTCTTTGAAGGAAAAGAAGTCTGAAATTGAAATGTATGTCATTATTTAGTGACTTCAATCATCAATGATTTATCAGCAAACCTTTTATGAAGAAAAGATCAAAATAAAAATTAGGTAAACACAGTGGCAGCTGGTGACTTCAAATCAAAGGGGGGCTGAGGGAGACAGGTGAATGGGTGGGGTCAATGGGAATGGGTGTGAGCAACTAGAAAGGGGAGGAGCTATGGTCAAAACCACAAATATGCTGCCCTGGGTGCCAAACCATCATTATGAGAGTCCAATCAAGACAAAATGAAGTGTAGAAGAAAAAAAATATTTCAATGCATTGGCTGCATGACAGCTTACTTAATATCTAGATGGAAACAAAAAGGTTGTGAGGCATGAAAAAATAAATTACTTTTTAAATACATTACTGGAATGCCAGTCAAAATCAAGTATAAGAAAAACAAAACAAGCAGCACTCAACTCAAACCACTTCTCCTTTCACTGCAGTTCTAATTATAATTTATTATTCAGCTTTATTAAAGTACCAAGTAACATGCTGAAAGTAACAATCTCTATGATACCCCCACTTGTAAAAATGTTTCTTATCCAAAAAAGACCTGCTGCCTGACAACTTTCTACTTGTTTCATGGGGAAACATGATCAAAGTAAAAAATGAAAAGCAAACAAGAAACAAGCTCAACATACATTATTTAAAGGATTACTGCACCGCATATGGACCACACATGATAGATTGGCATTCTGTTTAGTTTGCAGGTAAAGTCTGTAATGAGTGGCATTCTGTTTAGTTTGCAGGTAAAGTCTGTAATGAGCTTCTTAAAATAATGTAACCCTGTCCTTTATTACAAATACTATCATATGCATTTCAATACCCAAGGCTTATACATTATCTAGTTATGTAAGTATTCTCTGTATGGCAACAACAGAAAGGCTTTCAGTGTTGGCAATTCTTTAACAGTATGCTTATTAAAACTTACTTGCATATTACAATCTTGGACAAGTTTACCTGATGGTCATTAAAGCATTGCTACTTAAACACAGAGCAACAGGCACTTTCTGAATAATAATAAGCATAAATCAACAGTATAAAAATATGACAGAAATCAGAACATTCTGCAAAATCAAGGACAGATGAAAAGCCACTGTAATACTTGTGTCTACCTTGGATGGGGGGATACTCTGCATATTTACACTGCATAACTGCTCCTTGCCTTGCTTGAACACATCCAGAGTCACTACATGGGGGAGTGGGGTGCAACAAGTATGTCACAATTTGAAATGTCTCTGGCTGACTGTGATGGCCCTGACACATTTGTCATACCTCTCAACCTCAGAGCAAGAAATCTGGACAAAGCCATACACAGAAGTGGGACAAGGCCCAAAAATAAGGACATTTTTTAAATATTGCTCTTATAAACTTAGAAAGACAATAGAATTGTAGGTCTTGCATTAGTATGAATTTTCTGAAGGGTATGAAATCTGAAACTGAAATGCCTGTTATTATTCTCTAACTTCAGTCTTTAATGATTTGCCACTAATTTGTCAAAAAAACACAATTTTATGAAAAATGGACCAAAAATGTGATGCAAAAATATAACATAGCACAATACAGCTGGGAACCTGTCAAAGAAGGGACACTTTTTAGTATTAGTACTGCTAATGTGAGCAGCTGAAAAAATAAAAGAATCTACATGCATTTCTGAAATAAAAGTAATCTAACTGATTATTACAGTTATTTATTAATTGTAAACCCACCATATTTTCTTCCAAAATTGCCATTTTGCGGAGGGATTATTAGGGGAAGAGCAACATTTTGAACCAAAATCTGGGACAGTTGAGAGGTTTGGATATGCCTAATTCTATAAAGCAATTTATTTACACATACCTCTCAACCTGTTGCAGGAAATCTGGACAAGGCCAAATATACTGGGGGAACATATAAACAGTACTAAAAATTGCTCTTGTATAAACTGAGACAGTTGATAGAATAACAGGTCTTGCTTTAGCATGCATTTTTCTGAAGGTTATGAAGTCTGAAACTCAGTGTCTGTCATTATTTGGTGACTTCATTCCTAAATGATTTGCCGGAAAACCACAAATTTTATGAGGAACAAACCAAAAATAAGAAGCAAAAATCTATTAATTCTGCAAAAATCTGGACAGTTGAGAGGTATAGTTCAGCCGGGGCTGTCTTTGAGTTTGCTGCCCCCCCCCTCACAAAATCATGGTCGAATGGAGCTCCCCCCCTGCAGCCATTCCAATGAACCATTACTTGGCTATTTCACCCCATTTACCATACACACTAATGTGCATACTGCTTTACTTCTGTGATGATTTGGACTTTATTTGAAAGTTTAATTTGCATTTTACAGCACAAACACTAATCGATATTATATCTGCTAAACAAAGCAATGCATTCTCACAATGAAAACAGACTTAGCATTAAAACTTCTCTGCCCTTGAAAACTCACATTCACTGAAACAGCATTGAAACCCACATTCAAAGAAAATACATTTTGCCAGTGGCAGATAAAGATTAACTTTGGGTTTGGGCTGTTTTCAAATCACAGGCCCCTTGCACACGAAACATACTCATGCTCTTTCATACACCTTCCTGATTGTATTAAATTATATCCCTTGTACAATACAGTACAGTTTTAGAGGGTGTTTTAAATTTATTGTTTTGAAAATTTTCCAGTAAATAATGAAACAAAATGCATGCACCAATAATGACAAAACTGCCCAATTCAGTACATTTCCATTATGAAAGTCTACTCAAACTTCTACAGTACACCAGTATCAGTACATATGCACAATCTCTGAAAAAGTAAAAGTCATCTAAATAATTCCACATTAAAGAGATCTGAAACTAATTAAGAGGCTGCTGCTAACAAACAACTTTATATTTCATTGTTTCATCTACAAATAAAGTGCCTGTTGCCCTTGAGGAATAAATTGCCTATCTTACACTACAAAAATGATAAGCTAGCAATATTGCAATAGGGAATGGATGGCAAACTGATAACAGGTTCATAGTTACTAGGTATCTTCACCAAAAAGGAGTGCAGCATCCACCCCATTTGCAACACATTACAGCATCAACAATGCATCTTATCTACTGTGGAAGTAGAACCCACAGCCTTCTGCATCAAAAGCAAGTATACTACCTGTTGTGCTATTAACAATGCAAGCAGACTCAGCATAGCCAGCACTAAACCTTTGCTCCCCTGCAGCTCTCAGCTCCTTGTAAAATCTACTCACTCAGCTGTATCTCTGAACTTTGCAGCACAAGAAATCTGGAAAAAGCCAACATTTATTGGGGGGGCAAAAAAATAGGGACACATTTTAAACATTGCTTGTATAATGTTGGAAAGTTGCTAGAATAATATGCTGTGTTACCACCATACATCTCACTGCCAAGTCTTGAACCCAGGACCCTGAGCAAAACAGTCAGAGCAACATACCACTATGCCAAATCAGCTGCTTTGTGAAAGAGAGGAAGACTGAAACTTAAATGGCGACCATTTAGTGAATTCAGTTCTCACCATAGCACAGCTGTCAACCTCAACACAAAACACCTGAACAAAGCCAATAATGAGTGAATACAGCCCACAAACATTCAGTGAATTCAGTTCTCACTATAGCTCTCAACCTCTTACTAAAAAACACCCGGATAAAGCCAGTAATGGGGGAATACAGCCCCCAAACATATTCAGTGAATTCAGTTCTTACCATAGCTCTCAACCTCAGCACAAAAAAACCTGGACGAAGCCAATAATGGGGGAATACAGTCCCAAAAATAGAGACAAATATGCATCTTATAAACTTAGAAAATTGCTAGAATAAAAGCTTTTGTGTTACCATGTACTTTCTGAAGAGTATGAAGTGTAATATTCAAATGCTTGTCATTTTTATTTAACATGTGTTAACCAGGAAAGTCTGACTTAGAATAAAAGCCACTTTTCAGCAGAGGCCCAGGGAGAAACATTTCAGACAGACACATGTCTTTGTAAGATGGGAGGACACCAGAGAAAACCCACACAAACACAGGGAGGACATGCAGACTCCACACAGAAAGTAAGGCACCCCAGCTAAGAATCAAACCAGAGAACCTGTAGCTGTTAGGCAACAATGCTACCACTGCACCAATGCACTACTGACTTTGTAAGGACACAAAAATACAGAAACCACAGATTGTATGAGGAACAGAACAAGTATGAGGGAAAAATCTGCAATTTTTGTTTACAAATG
>NC_056725.1:58224359-58279359 GCF_019279795.1 Protopterus annectens
GGTGGAGCATGTCCATCAGATCCTGATTGGACATGGCCTTGTACGTCAGGCAGAGATCACCTCTGAGCAGGCAGTATGATACTGAATAGAGCTGAAGTTTCTTTAGTCTGGCAGAATAAGACATATGTTGGAGACCCTTGATCCTCTTGGTGAGGTACTTTTGTGGTCTCTCCAGCTGTTGCAAATGCCGGGTGAGGTACATACCAAATGGGGCATTGTACTCAATCATGGGACTGATGAGGGAGGAATATAGGGGTACAATGACATCCTTGGATCTGGATGTGAATCCCTTCATGATGAGGTGTACAAGGTAGAATGTTTTTCTAACCACTTTGGCAATGTGGGTATCAAATGAGAGGTCACTGTTGACTTGGGTCCCTAGGTCTCTGATTACTTTTTCAGTACTCAGTGGGTTGCTGTCTATGTGATAATTTGTGGGTACTTTGTTTTTCCCAAAGGGGGTGACTATACATTTTTTGGCATTTAGTTTAAGGCCGTGACTCCGGCACCAGTTGTCTGTTTCTGTGAGGCCTTTTTGTAGGATGTGTGTGTCTGCTGTTGTATCGACTATGGCGCCTAGTTTGCAGTCATCTGCGAACTTTGTCAGCCACAGCCCTCCCGTGTTTGCTTTAACATCTGAGAAATAAATGCCAAACAAGAGGGGTCCCAGGACAGATCCCTGTGGGACACCACTTGTGACTGGCTTTGAGTCTGACATTGCTCCAGCGATTTTAACTTTATGGGTTCTGTCCTTTAGCCAGTTTGCAACCCATCTAGTGACATAAGGGTTTACATTTAAGCTGTTCAGCTTATCTATGATGCCTGAGTGGGGTATTGTGTCGAAGGCCTTAGCCAAGTCCAGGTATGCTGTATGGACTGCTTTGCCCTCGTCAATGGCTCTAGTGACTGTTTCGAAAAGTCAACCAGGTTTAAAAGGCAGGATCTGCCCTTTACAAAGCCGAACTGGGTGGGGTCAAGTGTCTGTAGGTCCCCTATGTCTCTGTTTATGAGTTCCATAATGATTCTTTCCATAGCTTTGCAGACCAGGCTGGTTAAGCTTATGGGACGGTAGTTTCCAGGGTCTGTAGAGGCACCCCCCTTGTGGAGTGGGACCACTGTTGCTGTACACCAGTGTTCAGGTACATATCCCGAAGTAAGGTTAAGGTTAAATAGCATTTTTATGTGTGGGTTTAGCTCCTCTTGGAGTTCACGTAACACGCAACCCGGGATACCGTCAGGTCCCATTGATGCTGTGTTTTTTGCTTTGTTTAGGGCGGTTCTCACTTGGACATCTGAGATGACAGGGAGATTACATTCAGCTGGGATAAGTATTTCTTCTTTTGGGGGTAAAGGAGGGGAGAAATTTGCACTGAACCTGTCAGCCAGAATGTTGGCAATATCTGTGGGTTCAGTGTATTTTTTATTGTTGTGAACCAACTCTGAGCATATCTGAGGGTTTCCCCCAGGTTTCTAACATAGCTGAAGAAGGCTTTGTGGTTATCTTTAGTGTCCTTAGCGATTTTTCTCTCAAAGTTGGCCTTGGATGTTTTTATGAGAGAACGTAGTTTTCTGCTAATGTTGATCAGATATATATATATATATATATACATATATATATATATATATATATATATATATATATATATACTAACTCCAAGATCGCACTACAGTGAGGAAACAGGTATATTCCCTTATCCCCACTGTAGTGTGATTCGGTGCTGCAGTGTTTTTTTTTTTTTTTAATATTACCAGTAGTCACAAAAGTGCACTTTCGTTAAAGTGCACTTTTGTTTAAGTGCACTTTCGCGTAAATGGAGTCATACTTTTTCTTTTTGAAAGCATAAGCTTTTGATAAGAATATATATAACACACACACACACACACACATATATATATATATATATATATATATATATATATATATATATATATACAGACATACACATATGCAAACATTCTACTTTTGTTGCCATGTGTGAATATAGTTATAGGTATGGTGGATACACTAAATGTATAATGCACTATTATATTAAGTTTTGCTTGAATTATGAATAAGTGGATAGGGGATAAAAGGAAAACTGAAACATAAAATAAGTGGGCATGGAGGTGAACTGGATTACTCATCTATTATACTATGGATGAATTTACAAATGCCCATCCAGTTGCACAATTCCATGTTAAAGAAAGAGAGTTTCACCAGGAGAAGAAGTTTGTTTCAGAGAAAGGATAGTCATTGCAGAATAAATGTATTTCTCAATTGTTATTTGTTTATTTCCCAAAACAGGTTCATATCTCTGGTTCTAGTGTTCAATGAACAGTTTGATTTGTGGAGCAATAGGAGGTCTTGTTCTGCTGAATCTCTAATGGCCTGGAAAGCAACCCACAGTTCTCCCCTAACGTGTTTACAGGACACTGAAGATAGGGACTATGCCTTCAGCCTCTCTTAGGATTATAGGCGTATACTAGACGAACAACCTAAAAGGCCTTTATAAGCTTAGCCATGCATCATAAATTTATTCAACAAGTTTTGGTGCCCTCGATACTATTTTAAAAGATACGTGAAAGCTAGGGCATATGTGGTCAAGCAATTACAGGCTGCCATCTCCATTGGAGACACAGGTGCCAGACCAGGGTTTGATTTCAGATTTTCCATCCACTGGTCAAGTTTACCCTTGAATAGGGTCAGGGAAGAACTCTACTTCACATGGATAGAAAGTTTGTTCCTGAGAAGGGGTACTCTCTGAGAGAAATACCTGTCCCTCCAACATGACCTATTTTATTAACAAGGGTTAAGTCCCTTGATCAGGTCCTTTAGGCCATTGAAATGTTTTTGTCAGGAAACTTTGGAGCCTGATTAGTGCAGGATATAGGTTCATAGGTTCATAGGTTCATACTAGGCTATCTGCCCGAGGGCATTTACAAGCCTAGCCCATCGTTTTGTGGCTTAGGCCACCCCTTTAGTATGGGGAACTATACCCATTATTTTTCTGTGCCTCTGTCGAGCAGTGACACTGAGGTAATCCCTGGGGTATATCTGCGATCTCCCATCCATTGGTCAAGATTTCTCTTGAACAAGGCCAGCGAGGTGCTCTGCCTCACATGTACCGGAATTTTGTTCCACAGCATAGGGAGTCTTTGGGTGATGAATCTATCCCTCCAGCACGTCCTATTAATAGCCGTGTCAAGGTTTAAGTCTCCGCCCTTGTGGCTCTGATGGATCTAGATTTTTTGAGGTGAAGCATATTCATCAAATCTGGGTTTGACATGGCCTTGTATGTTAGGCAAAGGTCACCTCTGAGCAAGCGGTAAGCGACTGAATAGAGCTGGAGTTCTTTCAGTCGGGCAGCATAGGACAGATTTTTGAGACCCTTTATCCTTTTGGTGAGGAACTTTTGTGGCCTCTCCAGCTGCTGCAAGTGTCGGGTCAGATACATTCCGAATGGGGCATTGTACTCAATCATTGGTCTGATGAGTGATGAGTAAAGGGAGACTATGACCTCCCTTGATCTAGATGAGAATCCCTTCATGATAAGGTGGGCAATGTAGAAGGTCTTCCTAACTACTTTAGCTACATGGGTGTCGAATGACAGACTACTATCAACCTGGGTCCCCAGGTCCCTGATAACTTCTTCTGTGCTCAGTGGATTGCCACCTATTTGGTAGCTAGGGGTAACCTTGTTTTTCCCGAAGGGTATGACTATGCATTAAAATACCCTTGTCAATCTCGAACCCCACACCTTGGATTCACCAGTCTGCATGACGTACCACTAAGCCACAGCAGATAGAGAGGTAAAGACTTCCTTGGATGTACAGGAAATGCCATTTACATTCAGATGTGCCAGATAGAAGGATTTCATGACCATTATTGCAACATGATGATCAATGGTTCCTAAACACCTATTAAGCTACTGATCTTGTGAGGATCCTAAGAAGCCTAGCCTAACATTTCCATGGTAATTATTATCCCTTATCTTTTGCAATATGAATATCCAAAGATGACCCGAACAGGTATGCATTTTTGGATATTTGCATGTTTCCCTATTTCATGAAGGCCAGTGGTGTTAAATCAGGGATGAATTTGCAGTTAGCTATCCATTCATCCAAATTACATTTAAACAGATTCAGCTAAGTACTCTGCTTTATGTGGAGTGAAAGATGGTGCGGTAAGAGTGGTATTCTCTATAATAAATACCTATCCCATCAGCATGTTCTATTAATATCTGAGCAGGTGTTTATGTCATTATTGGACTTCTGAATATGTAATGGGTTTAACAAAACGTAGTCTGTTAAGGCACTATATGTGAAACAGAGGTCACTTCTGAATAGTCTATATGATGCTAAGAAAGAGATCAGGATCTGAGACAGTGTGCATAGCTTTTATGATTAAGACCACTGATTTTTTTTTAGTGAGAAAGCATTATGGTCATTTCAGTTGTGACAAATATTTAAACAGGTTCGTACCAAAAGGGACATTATACTCAGTGATTGGCATAATGAGTGCTGCTGGATCTAGACACAGTGCCTTTAGATATAAGCTGTGCAAAGAAAAAGGTTTCCTTACATGGTGACTGAAGGACATCACATTATACCAGATGAAACTGGTCAGGCTTAGGGGTTTTATAAATACCTGGGTCCATTCAAGCACCATTATGGTGCAAAGAAACAACTGCTGATGCCCTTCATTCATCTGGCACAAAGCCTGTTTAGAGGCTAGTACTGAATAGCTTATGGGGGGGGGGGTGAATAATCTTTTTTTGGGCCTACCAGTAGACAGCATGTTATGCTATCTGGCCCATAGATGTAGAGTTCTTGGCCTTAGAGGCTGACTTCAGAACTTTTTCTTGGGAGATTTGAGGGGGTTATAGATGCAGGTCTAATATGAGAATATTGGAGGGGAGTGAAGTTCGAGCTGAATTTGTCAGTCAGTAGATCAGGTATGTCCTCAGCATCACAGTGTGTGACATCATTTATTGCTAGCTCTGCTAAGTGCTGGGCATTGTTTGTGAGATTTCTAACAAAGTTAGAGAATGCCTTGTGGTTATATGTTGCCGGATTGGCTATTTTTGTCTCATAACTGGCTTTGGTTGATTTCATCAGGATCCCAAGTCCCTTGTTCAGTTTAGCTAGAGTGTTTTTGGCTTCTTGAGAGGTAGATTTATTTTTGCATGCATTGATTTTTTTTTTGTAATTATACAGCCTGTTTATACTACACAAACACTGTAGTTTTTTAGTTTGAAATTGATGTCACATTTATTTCTGGGGGGGGGGGTAGATGCACAGATGCATATATGCAATTATTTACATATGCACAGAATTTGGTATTAAAGTATTTTGAAGAATAGAATTTTGATCCAGCTTAGTAGATGGACCCCATCTACAACTTGTGCCTGTGCTCAGCATAGTCAGAAACCCACTCTACGCAGATGTGTGCACATACAATCACTTATACTAGCTTACATGGTGGCTATGAACAGTGTGGTAAGTGAATTGTCTTAATAGAGGACTATGCAGAAAAGTCAGAGAACACTGTGTGTGCTTGTGGACGTTTAGCATTTAAGCTGCTTTGTGGAGTTCTGTGGTACTTACTGGCACTTGGGACTATTTGTATAATGTTTTGGTATTTCTGTTTACCTGGTACACATTTGCAATGTGTGCGTGTGTGTGTGTGTGTGTGTGTGTGTGTGTGTGTGTGTGTGTGTGTGTTTGTGCAGTGAGTGGACCTCTGTGTAACTGGCAACATTGTTGTGGTAAAGAGGCTCATTAAGGTGCCGCACTGTGGCTTTTCGCACAGTAACACTGGTAGTAAAAGCCAGTCATGAGAGCACTTTTTGTCATTAGTCTGGGAGCTGTGACACACTATTAAAATAGTAACATGACTAGGCATCTGGGTACTGCACCATTGGGGTGAAAGTGTAAATAAAAATGGGAAAATATTTTGTTTTTCAACCATAGAAAGATATACTTTTATAATGAAGTGTCCATGCTGATTAATACAGTACGTAATCACCATCCTGGCATATATGATCTGTTCAGGGAGCAGCATTGTGGAGAGGGTGTGACTTGGTCAGCAGTTTAAGTGAGTGGGCAGACAGCAATGTGTTGATGTGGGTGAGGCTTGCTGGGAGGCAGCAAGTACAAATCTGAAAATCCTGGCTACACCCCTAGCAGGAATCCTTTTCCAACAGTAATAATAAAATGAAGTAAGTAGGTTGGACACAGATTGCATATTACTGAAACTAAAAAGGAGAAAAAAAATAAAACAGCTGTGGTTGCTGTAGAACTGCAGAAACAAAGTGGAGAACACTGATTAAAGAGCTCTGACAGTAACTGTTGGTCAGAAAAATTATTAATGGCAAAAATGTTAAAGTTAACCTTGATGGTAGCATTAAAAATACTATTTTTGTCATTTAAAGCTTTAACATTGAAAGATACTGACAAACAAATTACCACATAATTTACTGAATATTTTGAGCATAAAGTAATAACCACGGGTCAACAGTATCTGATGTGTGAATACAAGAATAAAAATATGAAGTGACATTTCAAGCTTTGTCTGTGGAAAATACAATAAAACAATCAAAAAATACTGGTCCATTTAGCAAGTAAGAAGCACTGTGAACACAATTCATAGCATATGTATGCATAAAAAAGTCATACTTTTGAGAAGGATGCACCTGAAATATTACTAAAGTTGTTTCTGCAGCTATTTCCAGAAATTTCTCAGTAATAATGGTCAGAATATTGATAAAAGTACATCAATAACAGTTAAAATTACCCAGGTAACAAGCATCATACTGAATATATTAATCCCAAAGATACAGAATCTGATTTAGCGCAGAAGTATTCTGCAAAATATGCACTGGTTTACATTTATGCACTGGTCAACATGCTTAGTAGGACACTATCCTATCAAAATATCTCTAGATATCTTACCAGTAAACCATGCTCTTAAAACATTGTTAATACCTCTAAGGGAGAGAATGGAGAAATAGCTTGAAAAAAAAGATCAGCACTGTACAAGCTATTAGTCAGAGCCTCTGCACTAACAGTATGGTTATAGTTTTGAATCAAGACAAGTTCAGAATCTGTATAGATCTTTTAAGACCTTAAGAAGGTGTTTCAAAGAGAGTATTATCCACTGGTTAATAGCTGAAGTGTTTGTTTTAGCTATGCCCAATGCCAAATATTTCTCTGTCCTTTGGAGCTTCATAGAGGTAAAGCTTGATGAAGCAAAAATTAAGTTGTGCACTTTCAATACACTGTAGGAAAACAAATATTTTTAGGCAACCTTTTGATATTTCCCTGCACCAGAGGCATTTCAAAGAGCCACAACAAAAATAATGAAAAGCTTGGATGGTCTAGTCAACATATTTGTAAACCTTCTGGTATGGGAACACTAAAGAACAGCATGACTTGAGGATGGTCAAGCTGCAAAACATGGAGACATTATAAGCAGAAAAACAGAGCAGAAATAAGTGCCACATTTCTGTGATAAAGTTGAATTGCACTAAGCATTTTAACAACTGAGGCTTGAAGCCAGATATTAACACAATTATAGCTATAGTGCAAATGTAGAAGTCAGAAGAAAAACAATCCTTAATATGATTTCTACGAATGTTAACATTTATCTAAGTTTACACCAAAAATATGTGATACTACTATACAGTTAATAAAGTTTTGAAAGCAGAACAGCATGGCCCTAGTACAGTACAAGGACTTCACAATCTTAAAGAAGCTTGCAACTAAAAATTAGACCCTTATGCAATTATGCGTCCAGACAAGATATTTTTTTAATTTGTTAACTAGGTACTGAGATTTTTCTTGTAACCAGATGTAACCAGGGTCAATGGTAATAAAAATACAGCACTGAATCAAAACATACATACATATCTATGGAGAATATATATATATATATATATATATATATATATATATATATATATATATATATATATAAACACAGCATACTTTATCAAAATAACAAATGAACAGCAGCAAGAAAGTCTGTGAAGCAACTCTGAATTTTTAGCACAGTATTATGTTCCATAGTCAGGAAATATATGATAAATTCAACCTATTTTCCAGCAAGTCATTAAATGTTATTTCATATATATATATATATATATATATATATATATATATATATATATATATTAATATTGGTAAGAAATAGAATAAATGGCCAGAAATAATACCTACCTTGAACTGATAATGTATAGTAACTCTGGGCCAACACGTTTCACTGAAACAACTATACAAATGATAACTGTGAACGCATTCTAGGTATTTTTGTGTAGCTTAGATCACATATAACTGCCATGTCTTTAACATGCACTATAAACAGCAGTAAAATCAAGATAGTTACTGCAAACATCTGGAAAATATTTTCAGTTAATTCGGAAGTTTTTGATAAGAGAAGGGGAACTAATATGTTATTAAAAAAGAGAAATGGATATGAAAGAAATTATCCAAGATAAAGTAAAAAAATTATCAACTCAGTGTAAGAGGCAATGAAGTGTATTTTTGTTATAATATGTATAGGTTTACTAATGACAGGTCTAATTTTTCAACTTGTAAGTCAACAGTGATGTTTGCATGTGCTTCTGAATCTGTAGTATATGTAGCTATATGTCCAATATGTCAGTTATTCTGTGTTATTAAAACAGTTACACAACCAAGAAGTAGAATATATGAATCTTGACCATGTCCACAATGATATGACAGGAAAGTACAGAGAGTGGATGCTAGAATGTTTTGAATATAACTTGCAAGTTGAGTTGGATTAATAAATACAAGTATGATTTAAATATTTTAAATAGATTCATAAATACAAGTATGATTTAAATATTTTATATCATATCATTAACAATAAAATAATAAAACTGTATTAGTTGTAGTAATTTGTTAATGTTTTTCTATTTTTTAAATGTTTTCCTACCACTGTTTGTATGTTTTTCCCATCAGCTTTTGACTCTCGTCTGATTACTAAGTGATTATAAACGTATCTTTATTTCAATCTTAATCAATCTGATGAATTTTCATTTTAATTGTACATTAATGAGATGAAAGTGTTTACTGATTAAATACTTTGTTAACAAGAAGTCTCCTGTCAAGTCCGGTCCTTTTTTTATGATAAATTTGTAGTACATCAGTCTGTCGGTCTGTTTTCTTGCATTTGATCTTATTATTTTAATCTATGTCTGTATGGAAGACTGTTCCGATTTGTTTAGTATCTTTCTTAAAGGCATAGTTATCTCATACATGTTAATCTTAAAAAAACTTTTGCAATAACTGCTTATTTCTGATGGTGGAATATGCATACTGACTAGGATTTGTTACATTAGATTTCAGATATTCTGAAGTTAAATATGATTATGATGATGATAAGCTTCAGATGCATCACTGTTAATTTACATTTCCTCTTATTTGATGTAAAATTACACTGCCTTAAACTATTCAGAACCTGTGTCAGTCTACTATTATACTAATCACATGTCTGACCCCTCCACTAGTAGATAATCAATTATGTTTATAATGTCATCCAAGCCATCAACTAGCTCTTTGAAATACTACTGATACTGATGAATATTAAATGGGAGTCTACAAAACATGCATCTTCCCAGTAAAGCATTACATGTATAGAATTTGGAAATTAACTGATCTAGTTTTATTTGATAGAAACTCTGCTGAGCATCTGGTACTAAGAAAAAAAACTTGGCATGTGCCACTTCTCCAGCTAAAAGATCTTGCAAATCAATTAAGATGTAAATTTTGTCTTTGTTTACAACAATGACCATGCTATTTACCTATGCTGTTGGCTATAATTGTTTCTTTATGATACCTAGGCTTTTTCTTCCCTTCAGCTTCTGCTAACTTCACTTGTAACAGCTACATCTACTTTTCTGGGAACATAAATCACTGATGATGTATTTTTTCTATAGATTATATTCTATAAGCAATATTCTAAGTATGTGAATAAAGCAGTGCTTCTATATATAATATAATTACTATGGCTTTGTACAACATCTGATATATATCTGTGAGGTTTTCTGTACATCTACATATACTTTTAAACTGAGCATTGTTTTTACTATTCCTAGGGTCCCACAAGCCCAGGGGCCAAAATATTATTTTTTTCAGAACAAGAAATATCATTATTGAACTTCAAAAACAGATAATTCATGAGACAATAAAACCATAAACAAAAACTCTCTCTCAGAAACATTAATCTGAATACATAATAAGTATGTGATAAACACATTCATAAAGTCCAGCAATAATAAAGTCGAAGAAATTTATTTTGAACAAAATTTAAATATTTGTGTAAATAGATCAAAACTTCCTTGCTCCGTTACATTTCTTGTTTATTCCAAAATCTAAAAATGGTAGCTAATAAGGAGGCTACCACAATTCTAATGGCAGTCTATAATTTACCAGGTGCCAAAACTATACTATTAGATAGGCTTAATAAACAGAACATGTAGCCATTAAGAGCCGTTAAGATGGCCTTTTTAAATCTAATAGAGTGATATAATTTAACCAATACTGGACAAATAATTGGGCAAGACCAGATCATATGATGGTAATCTGACAAACTAAAATCACACCACCAACATGCTGCTTGTAGCCATTGATGTCTCTGTCATAGCCTGACAGGAAAGTATTGCCAACAATGTATCATTGAATAAAAGGTAAAATAAATAGGTTTAGCATATCTGTGTGATGGAAACCCTTAAATACTTCTGTCCATTTATCAAAGGACCCAGATATTAGGTACTTTTTGGCCTAACCCTGCCATATGTTGGTCAGAAAAGGCTAACAATTACAGTTGGTTCTCTCTTGATTTTCTAGTCTCAAAGCTTAAGTACATTTTAAAAGCATCATGGCCTCTGTAACTGTGTCTGACTTAAATTCCAAATTGTTTCCTTATTTTTCAGCATTTCTTATTCCAGTCATTTTTGATACCCATCCATCTCTGATGTACTTTCAGATTTTACAGAATCAAGTCTTTTCACTTTAACAGTACCCTCAAACAGCAACCTTTCCAGGGCTGTTTTTAAGTAGCTTATTTTCTAATTAATTAAAATTAGAATTAGTAGCTCATTTTTGCTAATTAATTAGAATTAGAATTAGCTGTCTGACATATGTAATTAATTAGAATTAGCAAATCTTCAAACTAATTAGGCTAATTAGATTTTTAATTAGCAACTTACTGCTGTCTTAACTTGCATCTTTGATAATCCAATTGTTCATCTTGAAAAACAATGTAGTCAATGTCAAATCATACAAGTTAAACAGTAACTCTAAGCATATGTTTAGGTAAATAATCAACTGCTCAGTAAAACATATTTAAAACCATAAAATAGTAAAATCATGAAATAGTAATTTTCATCAATTGGTCTCTGTTGCACTTGGCAGTGACAAGCAACTCCAGTGATGTATCACTAAGTGTACTTTGCCTAGCTAAAGCAATGTACCCAGCAGCACTGAAAACTCTTTCAACGCTTCCTGAAATAGCAGGTATACAGTGGTGCTTATGATGCAACTTCTATATGGGTGGAAATTATTATTGGCATGCAATGTCACTCCAGTAGACTAGTGGTTCCAAGCTGTTGTATGGTGATGCAAAAACGTTCTCATCTTTTGTTGATTTCTATGATTTTTCAGAATTTTATGCTGAATGAATTTTACTTCACAAACCTCTGTTTTGGTGACCAACAGAAAACACTCCTCTAGGTTGCAAAAGAGCCTCCTCTTTAAGCAATGACTACATACTCCTTCTGACAAACTGATGGCTGGTTGACTTATCAGTAACTGATAACTGCATTAAGAGCAAGCTAGCAAATATTCCTATCTCCCAATATGGTGTATCTGAGATCTTGTTTAATTTTGTGTCTCACCTTATCACTTTCAGCAATCATAGTACAGAAGCATATTCCATTGGAAAACGACCATGTTATGTACAACTGTAAAATGGCTCCTTGTTTCACAGTATATGTGAGAGAAGAATAAGTCCTGCTACTGGCCAGGTTTGAATCTGCCTTCTTTAGCTCTATATTATAGTAAGATAGTGAGTGGTGATAACTCCCCTTCCACAGTTAAACCAAATGGAACCTTCTTCTGACAAGAAAAGTCTCATACAGCATACTACAGCAGCACAGATATCCTTTTTCCTTGCTTCATTTATTACCAGAAACCTGTCTTCAAATTCATAAAAGCATTTTTCTTATCTAACACTACTTAATCAATCATGTAGTCTCTCCCTGTGACAGAAGAAGTTAGCCTGGTATACAGTAATCATAAAGGTGAGAAATGTCAGCCTTCTTGGAAACTGGCTCTGTTTTCTTCAAACAAAAAACACTCTCTGTAATAGTACATACATTACTATAGTACAGATGTTTGTATCATGATAAACTATCATACAACTCAGCCATAGCAAAAAGAGAAGGTGAAAAAGAATCTGAAGGAATCAATAAGCAAATTAAGGTACAGTTTCATTCCAGCTGTTCTTTTTCTACTCACCCAAAACAATAGATACCAGAAGATGTGCCTCAGTACCAATTAAAGTCCTGTTCATAAAGTTCAGAACATACCATGTGGTCAAATTTCTGTACTGGAAACAAAATGACAGTGGATGCTAATGTCCAAAAGTAAGGCAAACTGTAAAACTATGCTTTTCAACAACTGAGGTTATTTTGAAATAACTGAAAACACAGTATATACTCACATGTAAATCAATCTTATTGATAAGCTGAGAACAATGAGGGCCAAAAAGAGATAAAATGCACTGAATCTGTAAGTCTAGCTTCAAAATGACTGCAGTGTTCTGAGTTAAGCTGGTGAAAAGTGCACTGTAATAAAGTAGGAGATTCAGAATTTCATTCATTCATTCTTGGACTATGTGCTCCATTGCAATCAGCACTGATATTAACAACAAGCAGGCAATTGGAGTCAAATGATGGATGCGGATAGCTATGACAGCAGAACACTGAAATGCATTACTGTTTCTGTTAGGAATATGATGTGGTGTGTGGATGACAGCAGCAGATTAAAGTACATTACTAATGTCATAGCAGTCATGGTATGAATGACAGTAGCCAACTGAAATAGATTACTGTTAGAGTTGGGGGCATGTCAGTGAATAACAGCAGCAAGCAGTAATACTGTCAGGAACAGATTTTCTTCAGGTGCATTTTTTTCTTATGGGTACGATACCAGCTCCATCCCTTACTTGCTGTATGTCTCAAGTATAAGTAAAAAACACTATTAAAGATAATTTATGTTTTGAATTCTTTGACCTTGCTCCTGCCCCTACATTACACCTGATCTTAGTAAAACTCTTCCTGTAACACTACCACCATACACAAAATTTTGTACACAGAACACATACAAAACAAATACACACACACAAAACACATCACCTAATTTTACCCCATTACCCTGACTGTAAGATACACACACACACACACACACACACACACACACACACACACACACACACACAACTGTCATACACTTATCTAACCCTTATATAACTTATATACCCTTACCTAACACTAACCCCACACCCACTCATGCACACAAACCCCTCCCCCCAATTTCCACTTAACTTAAAAACCCATGCATTTGATATTATGCATTTTCACTATGCAGGTCACACACAGTAAACATTCAACATTACAAAAGCTCAGCCATTTAAATTATATATATATATATATATATATATATATATATATATATACATATACATGCACATACATGCATATATATATATATATATATATATATATATATATATATATATATATATGCACACATATATATATATATATATATATATATATATATATATATATACACACACACACACACACACATATATATATATATATATATATATATATATATACGTATATATTAATTCAGTTGGCAATATTCCATGGTAATTCTTTCTCTCCACTTCTGTTATTTCTTTCCCCTTAACCATTATGTTTGCTTAATAGACTAGCTGCAGTAACAGCTTAACTTCTAGGAAACTAACTTGCTCAAAGACATTTTTGGATGATTTAAAACTGTATAGTTCATTAGATGAATATCTGAAGGCACCATTACAAGTTATTAAAACTTTCCCAGATGATACACAAATGATATTGGGACAGAATGAATGTGCAAAGCAACATTTCTAAAAGAAAAGCTTCATCACTAAGAAAACAGGAATATGACAGATGAAGGGTTGGCAATAAAACATGAACAAATGAGAACAAAGCTTAGTAAAGAATACTTTTGAAGACTAAAGCTAATACAGAAAACTGCCTCGACATCTAAGAATAAAGTCCACGCTATATATCAATGTATTCCTCCTGTTCTAACTTACAGCTTTGGCCTGATTGACTGTCCCCAAACAGCACTGAATCAGCTGAAGAAGAAAACAAGAAAAATAGTTCATGCTTATTAAATGATATATAAAAACAGTGCATACCCAGATTAAATATCCCTCTATTTGAAGCAGGTGGGTACCTCCTTGAAACTGACTACATGCACAGGTCTGCAGTCATAGGACATACATATTTGCAGACCTCATCAGATCCAAATATAGTAAAAGTTCTAAAGCATGAATAAAAGTTGGCTAAAGTGACATATTTTGTTTATTTTAGCAGAAGCATTTCTGAAAGGAGTGGGAATGGAAATTAAACCAGTAGACAAAAATCAGACAGCAACTGAAGCTGCCATAAAATGAACATAAAATGTCTGGAAAGAAAACTGGAAAGTCCACAAATATAGTGGCACATACAGAGAACTCTCAGAACTATCACATGGCAACCAAGATTTGATGAAGGAATTTAAACCAAAAGTTGAAAGGCTAATACTGAGACCCAAGACAGTGGTACATACATGGTGTTTACAAGGTACAGAAAAAGTTGGAGAAACATAAAAAAAGCAGATTATGTAAAACTATGCTGGAAAAAGTTGCACATATTTTTGCTGAATGTGATACATTCATGGCTGAGGGTCTGTATACTTAAACGGCACAATAATGCAGCAAGACTATTGCTCTGTGAAATGTACAGATACTACTACAGTGTACAGGTAGCTGAAAAGCTGATGAAACATAAGTCACAAAGCATTACTGACAACAGTGAAGTTGATCACATTGGATCATCTAATACCAACAGTTAAGAAAATATTTATAAGTAAACCAGATACAGTAGTCCAAGAAAAAGGGAAAATATAATTAATCAGTGAAATAGTTGTATCCAGCAATTATAGTGTTGTAGATACTGAGAGGCACAAAGTCATACCAGGATTTGCAAGCTGAAATGAGAAGTATGTTGCAAAAGAGACCCAGCAGCTATTATAGTAGTAAGATCAACAAGACTAATAGAAAATTATAAATGTGCATAAATACACTACCAATAAAAGCAAAATGATAAGATCTGCAGAAGGAAGCATTTCTAGATAAATTGCAGATGCTGAGAGGAGAACTCTTGGCAAAGCTTAAACACTGAAGCAATACTAATTTCATGAATTTTAAGTGTACCCAGACATGGGAATGGGATCAATTCCTATCACAGTATTAGAAACCCAAAACATTCATAAAAATTAAAAATGTAATCATCAATTTAATGATTTGCTAATGAGGATAAGAAAATGCCATTAAAATGCTTGTGTAAGGGGAGATGAATCTAAGCTGTTATCATTACCCCAGCAGGGACTACCTGTAAACTCCAATAGGCATGTTCTAAGCATGTCAGATAACTGGCTAAGCAAATCATAAAATTCCTCAGAGAAACTAGCAACTATTATGACCCCAGTTCTTGCTTCCCTGTCATGCAGGTAATACCTGTTCTGAGCTTATAAGCTTCCTTCACAGGGAACATCCACCTGACATGATCACACCAAGGCTCAGCTAAAAATGCACGATGGGGTGTGCAGGAGCAAACAGGAACCTGACACCAGCACTAGGATGGGAATGAAAATGTGAGCTAAAAATGCAATAAGTCATTTGATACTACTTTGAAATGAATCATGGAAAAATAACATTTTCTAGGAGTGTTGCTATATTTTTCCAAGCAAAAATAAAACAATCACCGTTGTTCTACACCATGCATATTGGTTGCTGTTGTTTCCACTGTATTTGTATGAACAGAAAAGAAGATCTGCAACCATAATCATCAATTCAAATATTATGATAGGAAATGTATACTAAATAAAATCCACAAACTTTCTATAAATTAACATCCACTGCAGAACAATATCTGTAAATTAAATCTTATAGAATTAAGTTTTTCTGTGCACAGCTAAAATATTACTGAGCAAAGGTCTGAAGCATTGATTCTGGGAAACAGCCTACAGTTCAGATAAAACACATATATCACTTAATAAAAGCAAGTCCCTGTAGGCTCAAAAGCAATTATTTAAGGCCAAACTTGGTTGAAAGAGCTAAAACAATAATAGATGGTATTAAGAACAGCTAAGCACTTATGCAAAGTGCTAATTACTCCAAACTGGTGTTCTTTTTATTTTTACCTCCTCTCTCTTTCTGAATATGGTTAGATCTGCATTTAAGACATATTTTGAGACTTCAGTGCAAGTATTTGACAAGCATAACAATCCACTTTACCAACATTCCATTAAAATAGGCAAAAATAAAAAAAGCTTGTAGTAATTAATGCTTCACATAATTCCCAACCCTATCTGAATACCCATAAAATCCAAAAATTCAAAAAGAAAGGAGATTGGAAACTTACTCCCATAAAATCAAGTCCCTTCAAATATCCTACCCACTCCAAACTTTCTTCCTATTTTCACTCCTTTATTCTGACTTATTGCTATCCCTAACATTACTTTAAACTTACACTGTATATAACCTCACACTCTGCTCTACCCTTTCCCAATCTTTGTTACTTCATATATTCACTGTTGTATATTTGTTATAATCAGCTATATATAAATGCTTTCATTTACCAATTTTGCTTGTACTAATTGTCAACAAACTCTGTGTAAAATAAAATAAAATGCACCAAGTTAGCACACAAACATACGTTTATTCAAACCAAAAATAGAAAAAATAAAAATGGTTAGCGCTTTCACAACTACACTAGTTGCTTCATCAGACATGTAAAGTCTTAATCAATTTTGTCAAATATTTTTGCTGTTTAAATGTTCACTTGACTAATTGTATTTTACTTATGGAGCTTTTCTACCCGGGTCTCCACTGAAAATGGGCTCTTTCACCCCAGTGAACCACCTCAGTAAACAAATAGGTTCATAGGTAGGTACTAGGCTACCTGCCCAAGGGCATTTTTTGGCCTAGCCAGAGTGTGTTGGCATTCGCCGCCTCATTGATTACGTGATCCCAGGGGTGTATTTTCTGTTACCCATCCACTCATCAAAGCTTCTCTTGAAAAGTGTTAGTGAGGGGCTCTGCCTAATGTAGTTAGGAATTTTGTTCCAAAGCATGGGGAGTCTCAAACAAATAGGTTCATAGGTAGGTACTAGGCTATCTGTCTGAGGGCTTTTTTAAGCCTAGCCAGAGTGTGTCGGCTTTCGCCGCCCCATTGATTAAGTGATCCCAGGGGTGTATTTTCTGTTACCCATCCACTCATCAAGGCTTCTCATGAAAAATGTTAGTGAGGGGCTCTGCCTAATGTAGTTAGGAATTTTGTTCCAAAGCATGGGGAGTCTCTGTGACAGGAATCTATCCTTCTGGCATGTTCTATTTATTGTTTTGGCGAGGTTTAGCTCTCTAGAGCGCGTGGCTCGCAGTGACTTGGATTTCGTTAGGTGAAGCATGTCCATCAGTTCTGAGTTGGACATGGCTTTGTAAGTCAGGCAGAGTGAGTAAGCGATATGCCACTGAGTACAGCCGGAGTTTTTTCAGTCAGGCTGCATAGGACATATGTTTGAGGTCAGTAATCCTCTTGGTGAGGTGCTTTTGAGGTCTATCCAGCTGTTGGAAGTGTCTTGTGAGGTACATCCCAAATGGGGCATTGTACTCTATGATGGGTCTGATGAGTGACGAGTAGAGGGGCACTATAACCTCTTTATTTCTAGATGCGAACCCCTTAATAATTAGATGGGCCACATAGAAGGATTTCCTAACTACTTTGGCAATATGATTGTCAAAGGATAGATTACTATCTACCTGGGTCCCCAGATTAAATGCCAATAAATAATTAAATATATAAATTTGAATTTGAGAATTCAGAAGATGTGGTGCAAAAGCTAATGAGTCATTGTTCATTTTGTTATATAGCACCTTTATTACTGGCCATTTTCCAAATGACTGTTCTGAAACTACTGAGAGTTTCTGCTTCTCTCTTTTTTTCTTTTCTGTTGTTTGTATATAATGCATCTGTCCTGAAAACAATTCACATTTTTTCATGAAATTGTCAGTAAATGTTACTCACATAATTACAAAACATACTCAAATGCAAAGCAGCAGGCACTTTTTACATTTTAATAATGATCATTATTAGTAAAAAAATTACGAGCACTCATAAAATCATCCAAGGCCAACTTTGAGAGAAAAATTGCCATAGATTCAAAAGACAATCATAAGGCCTTCTTCAGCTATGTTAGAAACCTGGGTGGAAACTCCCAGATATGCTCAGAATTAGTCCAAAATGATACAAAAATCACTGAACCCACAGACATAGCCAACATACTGGCAGACAGGTTCAGTGTAAACTTCACCCCCCCTCTCCCCCCCAAAAGGAGACATAACTATCCCAGCGGAGTGCAGCCTCCCAGACATCTCCAATGCGCAGGTGAAAGCTGCTCTCTCTAAAGCTAAAAACACAGCATCAATGGGACCAGATGGTGTCCCCGGCTGTGTGCTACACGAACTCAATGAGGAACTAAACCCGCACATAAGGCAGCTGTTTAATCTTAGCCTTACCCCACAGGATACGTGCCCAAGGAGTGGCGTACGGCAACTATGGTCCCACTCCACAAAGGCGGTGCCTCTACGGACCCTGGTAATTACCGCCCCATAAGCTTAACAAGCCTGGTTTACAAAGCTATGGAGAGGATCATAATGGAACTCATAAACAAAGACATAGGGGACTTGCAGACATTGGACCCGACCCAGTTTGGCTTTGTCAAGGGCAGATCATGCCTTTTGAACTTGGTCGACTTCTTCGAAACAGTCACCAAGGCCATTGATGAGGGAAAGGCAGTCCATACAGCCTACCTTGACCTTGCAAAAGCTTTCGACACAATACCCCACTCGGGTATTATAGAGAAACTTACCAGCTTAAATGTAAACCCATATGTCACAAGATGGGTTGCAAACTGGCTAAAGGACAGAACCCACAGGGTTAGAGTAGCTGGCGCCATGTCAGACTCCAAGCCGGTCACAAGTGGTGTCCCACAGGGCTCAGTCCTTGGCCCCCTGTTGTTCGGCATCTACTTCTCAGAAGTACAGGCAAACATAGGAGGACTATGGCTGACAAAGTTTGCAGATGACTGCAAACTGGGAGCCATAGTGGAAAGTACATCGGACACAGATATCCTTCAGAGGGGTCTCACGGAAACTGATAGCTGGTGCCAGAGCCATGGCCTGAAGTTAAATGCCAAGAAATGTATAGTCATACCCTTCGGGAAAAACAGGGTAACCCCAAGCTACCATATAGGTGGCAATCCACTAAGCACAGAAGAGGTTATCAGGGACCTGGGGACCCAGGTTGACAGTGGCCTTTCTTTTGACACTCACATTGCTAAAGTGGTTAGAAAAACCTTCTACATTGCTCACCTGATCATGAAGGGATTCACATCCAGATCAAGTGAGGTCATTGTTCCCCTGTACTCTTCACTTATCAGACCAATGATCGAGTACAATGCCCCATTCGGGATGTATCTCACCCGACACCTGCAGCAATTGGAGAGACCCCAAAAGTTCCTCACCAAAAGGATAAAGGGACACCAAAATCTGTCATATGCTGCCAGACTGAAGAAACTCCAGCTCTATTCAGTCGCATACCGCCTGCTCAGAGGTGACCTGTGCCTGACATACAAGGCCATGTCCAACCGGGAATTAATGGACATGCTCCACCTCAAAAAATCCACATCTACCAGATCCACGAGAGCAAGCGACTTAAACCTTAGCACGGATATAAATAGGATGTGCTGGAGGGATAGATTTGTCACCTAGAGACTCCCTATGTTGTGGAATAAAATCCCGGTCCATGTGAGGCAGAGCACCTCGCTGGCTCTGTTCAAGAGAAATCTTGACCGGTGGATGGGAGATCGTAGGTTTACCCCGGGAATCATCTCTGTGTCACTGCTGGACAGAGGCAAAACAAACTAATGGGCACAGTATTTTTTAACATAAGGGGTGGCGTAAGCCACAAAACTCTGGGCTAAGCTTATAAATGCCTTAGGGCAGATAGCCTAGTATAAACCTATGAACCTATGAACCTATAAAAATAATTCATAAATGACATTTTATGCCTCAACATATAAAAAAAATAAAAAAGATATATTTTGCTACAGAAAACATATTCTGTTTAGGCCCGAAATCAGAGAAACCCTACAGATTTATATTTTGGTAACCTTTACATTTTTTTATTCTTTTTTTACACTTTTTTTTACTCTGAAGAGAAGTGAACGGTACACATTAAGAATCACTGTTTTGAAAATGCTGCAATTTGTAAATTTCAAAAGGGCATGCTGGCCTGAATTCAACCCAAAATGTAAGTGACAATATCTCTACTATCTCAGGATATTGTTCCAAATTTGCAGGACAAGACTCCTGGAAGGTCAGCCTTTTATTGAGCATGGCACAGCATAACAGCTTTAAGAAAAGACACACAGCAAACTGATAAACATATTTGTATGCTTTTCAGAACAAAAATGACAGAAAATATATATATTTTTTCCTTTGGAAAGAGCATTCAGTTCTCATTTTACAAGAACTGTATATATATATATATATATATATATATATATATATATATATATATATATATGTGTGTGTGTGTGTGTGTGTGTGTGTGTGTGTGCATATATATATATATATATATATATATATATATATATATATACATGCAAACATATATATATATATATATATATATATATATATCTACATATATATATATATATATATATATATATATATATATATATATATATATATATATATATATATATATATATATATATATATATATATATATATATATATATATAGATATACATATATATATATATAGTGAGAGAGAGATGGGAATGCAAGGGTGCTGTGTTCATATCTAACCTTAAAGTGTTACCTTGTGATTTACTGTGCAGCTAGCTGCTTGTTTTGAGAAGATTTATTTTGATTTATATTTTAATTTTCTTCTATTTTTTTACTGTTTGTTAGAAAAATCATTTGGAGACAGGAAGATTTATATTTTATTCATTTATTTTTTACCTCTGATTTTCACTGTTTGTTAGAAGAAATGGATATATTTTGGACAGGCAAACTCAAGCCATCCCAAGGGGCCTAAACATCTACTAATTCACATAGACTGTATACAATACACTCCAGAGCTTATTTGAAACCATACAATGTTGGTTTTGTGACTTGCTGTGCAACTGCTTGGTAAGCGACTATTTATTTTAATTTATATTTTATTTCTTACCTCTTACTCTTTACTGATTGTTGGAAGAAAGGGATAGTTTTGTAGACTGGAAGACTTATATTTTATTTTTTATGTCTGATTTTCACATTTGTTGAAAGAAAGGGATAGATTTTAGGTGAGCAGACTCTAGCCTACCCATGGGGTCTACCCAGCTATAAATTCATGCAGTCTGTAGACAGGACACTCCATAGTTTATTTGAAATTATACAGCATCGGTTTGTAATTTATTCTGCTTGGTATGAGAATATTTATTTTGATTTACATTATATTTTTTACCCATGATTTTTACTGTTATTGGAAGAAAGGGATAGTTCATAGACAGGAAGATTAATATTTTTATTTATTTTTTTACCCTGATTTATCCTTTTGTTGGGAAGACAGGGATAGCTTTAAGACCGGCAACCTCTAGCCATCCCAAGGGACCTATCCAGCAGTAAATTCACATTGACTGTAAACATAACACTACTATCTGAAACCATAGATTAGGGTTGGTGTTTTATTGTGCATTTGCTTGGTAACGAAAAATTTATTTTGATTTGCATTTTATGTTTACCTCTGGTTTTTAATGTTGTTTGAAAGAAAGTAATAGTTTAGAGACAGGAAAAGTTATATTTTATGTATTTATTTATTTATTACTTTTGATTTTCACTGTCTGTTAGAAGAAAGGTATAGATTTTGGACAGTCAAACTCTAGTCATCCCAAGGGGCCTAGCTAGATAGCTATAAATTCACACAGACGTAGGACATTCCAGGCTTATCTGAAACCATACATTACTGGTTTTTGACTTATTATGCAACTGTTTGGCAAGAGACTATTTAATCTGATTTATATTTTATATCTTATCTCTGATTTGTTTATTGTTTGTTGGAAGAAATGGGTAGTTTGTAAACTTTATTTATTTTTGCCTCTGATTTTCACTTTTTGTTGGAAGAAAGAAAGACACAAACACTAGCCATCCCATGGGGTGCAGCCATCTTTAAATTTAGGCAGACTGTAGATGGGACACTCCATAACTTATTTGAACTCCTACAGTGTTGGTTTGTGATTAATTGTGCAACTGCTTGTTAAGAGAATATTTATTTTGATTTATATTTTATTTTTTCCTCTTATTTTTACTGTTGTTGGAAGAAAAGGATAGTTTATGGACAGAAAATTTTATATTTTTATTTATTTTTGTTTACCTCTGATTTACACTGTTTGTTGGAAGACAGGGGTAACTTTTAGACAAACTCTAGCTATCCCAAGGGGGTCATTCAGATATAAATTCATACAGACTGTACACAGGACACTCCATAGTTTATATGAAACCATACAGTGATGGTTCGTGGTTTATTGTGCAACTTCTTGGTAAGAGAAGATTTGTTTTGATTTATATTGTGTCTTTTACCTCTGATTTTTACTGTTTGTTGGAAGGAAGGGATAGACTGTAAAAAAGAAGATTTATATTTTATTTTTTACCTCTGCCTTTTCACTGTTTGTTGGAAGAATGGGATGGATTTCAGGCAGGAATACTCCAGCCATCCCAAGAGGCCCAGCCAACTATAAATTCACACAAACTGTAGGGAGGATACTCCAGAGCTTCTCTGAAACCACACAGTGTTGGTTTGTGATTTATTGTGCAACTACTTAATAAAAGATTTATTTTGATTTCCAGTTTATTTTTTTATCTCTGACTTTTACTATTGTAATGACTTACAATAATGTGCAGAAGCTACTGTAAACCAAATCCAGGCTAGCTCAATGTACTTGATTTAATATTTAGTTACATATTGTTTGTGTGCTTTCCTCATACAATTTGACTTAAATTACTAATTGTTTTAATTTCCATAAATTCTGTGGTCAGATATTTTCTTTCAAAATTGTTTAATCATTTGTAGTTGAAAATCAATTCCCTAAATGAGTATGCCATTAATCATTTGCTAAAGCATAAGTATCTTGCCCAGTGCACTAAATGCTGCGTAATATAATGGTAACACCTGATAACACTGGAGACTTGTGTTCTTCATGCCAAAATTTGAAGGATTTACTTACTACTATTCATACTAAATATAGACTTACCGATGATGACTGCACCAGCGCAATTGGTGCAGCTTGGAAAACTGTCTCATTTGAAGTAACTATCATACCTGCCCCCCCCCCCCCAAGCAGCAACTAGACTAAAAAACTTCTCCAAAGTAGATTATAACCTCTTACAGGATGGTATAAATAACTTCATTGCACCTCTCCCCTCAAACAGAAATGGGAACTATGCCGAGCTCTACACCAATGCCCTATACAAGCACCTGTATAACTGCACTGACACATCAGTACCTGTTAGGACCAAAACAAGCTCTTCAAGTAAGAATAAACCTGCCTGGTGGACAACTGCCATTAACAGGCTTTACAATAAGAGGAAGAAGCTGCTGCCTAAGAGTAAGAAGGAGTGGGCTTTAAACTGGAGAAACTCCCTCCTCAGCTTAAATAAGCAAATAAGATTTCTTGTGAAGTCCTCCAAGGCAAACTTCAAATCCAAATTAGCTTTCTCAACAAGGGACAACCATAAGGCATTCTTTAGTTACATCCATAACCTAAAAGGTAAGGGCAAGATCTGTGCCGAACTGGTAGTTAATGCTAACACATATACTGAGCAGATGGATGTAGCTAACTTGTTAGCTGACAGGTTTAGGTTCATAGGTTCATAGGTTCATACTAGGCTATCTGCCCGAGGGCATTTACAAGCCTAGCCCATAGTTTTGTGGCTTACGCCACCCCTTTAGTATGGGGAACTATACCCATTATTTTGCTGTGCCTCTGTTGAGCAGTGACACTGAGGTAATCCCTGGGGTATATCTGCGATCTCCCATCCATTGGTCAAGATTTCTCTTGAACAAGGCCAGCGAGGTGCTCTGCCTCACATATACCGGGATTTTATTCCACAGCATAGGGAGTCTTTGGGTGATGAATCTATCCCTCCAGCACGCCCTATTAATAGCCGGGTCGAGGTTTAAGTCTCCCGCCCTTGTGGCTCTGACGGATCTAGATTTTTTTGAGGTGAAGCATATTCATCAAATCTGGGTTTGACATGGCCTTGTATGTTAGGCAAAGGTCACCTCTGAGCAAGCGTAAGCGACTGAATAGAGCTGGAGTTCTTTCAGTCGGGCAGCATAGGACAGATGTTTGAGACCCTTTATCCTTTTGGTGAGGAACTTTTGTGGCCTCTCCAGCTGCTGCAAGTGTCGGGTCAGATACATTCCGAATGGGGCATTGTACTCAATCATTGGTCTGATGAGTGATGAGTATAGGGAGACTATGACCTCCCTTGATCTAGATGAGAATCCCTTCATGATAAGGTGGGCAATGTAGAAGGTCTTCCTAACTACTTTATCTACATGGGTGTCGAATGACAGACTACTATCAACCTGGGTCCCCAGGTCCCTGATAACTTCTTCTGTACTCAGTGGATTGCCACCTATTTGGTAGCTAGGGGTAACCTTGTTTTTCCCGAAGGGTATGACTATGCATTTTTGGCATTTAACTTTAGGCCATGGCTCTGGCACCAGTTATCCGCTTCTGTGAGACCCTTCTGAAGGATATCTGTGTCAGATGTGTTTTACTATGGCCCAGTTTGCAGTCATCTGCAAACTTTGTCAGCCATAACCCTCCTGTGTTTGCTTGTACTGGAAAAGTAGATGCCAAACAAGAGTGGGCCCAGGACTGAGCCCTGTGGTACACCACTTGTGACAGGCTTTGAGTCTGACATGGCGCCAGCAACTCTGACCCTGTGGGTTCTGTCACTCAGCCAGTTTGCAACCCATCTTATGATGTATGGGTTAACATTTAAGCTGATGAGTTTTTCAATGATACCCGAGTGGGGTATTGTATCAAAGGCCTTCGCCAGATCGAGGTAGGCTGTATGGACTGCCTTTCCTCATCAATGGCTTTGGTGACTGTTTCAAAAGTCAACCAAGTTTAGAAGGCATGATCTGCCTTTGACAAAGCCAAACTGGGATGGATCCAAAGTCTGCAAATTCCCTATGTCTTTATTTATGAGGTCCATTATGATCCTCTCCATGGCTTTGCAGATAAGGCTTGTCAAGCTAATGGGCCGGTAATTTCCAGGGTCGGTGGAGGCACCGCCTTTGTGAAGTGGGACCACAGTTGCAGTGCGCCACTCCCTGGGTACGTATCCAGAGGTAAGACTATGATTAAACAGCTGTCCTAGCTGTGGGTTTAATTCCTCATTGAGTTCGTGGAGCACACAGCCGGGACACCATCAGGTCCCATGGATGCTGTGTTTTTGCTTTGGAGAGAGCAGTTCTCACTTGGGCTTGGAGATGTTTGGGGGCTGCAATCGCTTGGTATAGATATCTCTCCTTTTGGGGAGGGGAGAAGTTTGCACTGAACCTGTCAGCCAGTATGTTGGCAATGTCTGTAGGATCAGTAATCTTCACATCATTTTGAACTAGTTCTGAGCATATCTGGGAGTTTCCTCCCAGGTTTCTAACATAGCTAAAGAAGGCCTTATGATTGTCTTTCGAGTCTTTAGCTATTTTTCTCTCAAAATTTGCTTTGGATGATTTTATGAGAGCTCTTAGTTTTTACTTATAGTGATCAAGGGTGTCTTACCTTTTAAGGATTTTGCTCTATCTTGTAGTAGCTTCCTCCTTTTGTTGTAGAGTTTGTTTATGGCTGGGGTCCACCAGAGTGGACGCTTGCCTTTGGTACAAAGAGTCTTTGTTTTGCTTGGGATTGCCTTATCCATGCAGTCCTGCAGGTGCTGGTAGAAGGCATTTGTAAGTGATTCAGCGGCTTGAGTACTGTTTTCCGTCGGCTCAGGGGCCTTAAAGGAGACCACACTAGTCTTTAGAAGTGTGAAGTCGGCTTTCGAGAAGTTCTTTACTGTGGTCTTTTTTATTTCAGATCGGGGTGGGATGAGGACCTCCAGCGAGATTAGTTTGTGATCTGATCTCACCAGTGAGGGGTATATTTCCGGTGTTGAACATTGTGCTCCCATGTTCGTGATGATGAGATCAAGTATGTTTTCTCCTCTTGTGGGGATGGTGACTAGTTGTTCCATGGCATTTGAGTTTATGAATTCCAGGAACTTTTGGGCTAGGGTGTTTGGGCTTGAGTAGTGTTCCCAGTCTATATTAGGGTAATTGAAGTCACCTAGTATGATGGTGTTTGGTGATACATTTATCCCTCTAGTGTTTTCAGGAAGGCCATGTGAGGTTCCTGAGTTTGTGAGGGTGGCCTGTAACATGCTACAATTTGCAGAGCAGTCTTGCCTATGGTTAATTGCACCTGGATGGTCTCCGATGCATCGTGCGTTGCCACCAGTCTTGAGGTGTGGGTGTCTTTGATGAATATGGATACCCCCTCCTTTCTTGGTATTGTCCGGATTTTGGGGCCGGAACGCATGATAAGAGGTAAAACCTGATAGTGCTGGGGTGCTCTCAGGAGCCTTGAACCAGGTTTCTGTCACTGCACAGACATCGATGTTCTCCATACTGAGAAGGGCCTCGAGTGCGTGCATTTTGAGATTTAGACTTCTGGCATTGAGCAGCATTACCCTTAGTTTTTTCCTTTTTGTGTTCTAGGGTGGTAGGTTTAGAATTTGAGCCTTGCCTAAAAAGGCACTATGGGGTGGCAAGAGCCTTTGCCAATATCCGGAATCCCAGGGTGACAGGTGCAAGCCGTCCCTTGCGGCAGCGTGGCTTGTCCAGCATGTCATCCCAGGCAGACAGACATTGGATCCCTTTGAATGACACCAGAGTTTAAGCCAATTGTTAAAGCTGATCATCTTATCTCTGTATTGTGGCATCATTCTTGGTGAAGGTAGGATACTGCTCAAGGTCAGGGTCATACCTGCCTGGGCTACATAATCAGAGAGCTCCTCAATGTCTCTTTTCATGTAGTCCAAGGAGGTACGTCTCAGGTCGTTTACACCAGCGTGGACAATGACTGAGTCATATTTGTACCTGCTGTTGAGAGACCTGAGTGCTTGCGTTATGTGGCGGATTCTAGCGCCCGACAGGCAGCTTACTGTGACCTTCTCCTTACTCAGTCTGGTGAGCGGGACGTCAGTGTGTCTGACTATGGAGTCACCAATGACTAGTGTGTCTGGCATTGTGTTTGGCCTTAAGGGCTGTGACTGTTTGACACTCTGACTGTGAGGTCTATGTGTTGCAGGTGTTGTGTTCTGAGGTGGTGGTTGTTTGGGTGTCTGCTTCACTCCTCTGTCCCAACCACATGACTGTTTTTACAGTAACTGCTTCTTTGCAATCCCTTTTCCCACCTAGTGTTAGTTAAATTACTTTATATATTTTTTTCACATACCTCAAGCTGTTTTTCAACTTATAGTAGTCTAGATTCCATGTTCAAGCTGCATGTGCTGCAGGAAATGCATTTTGAACTTTAAAGGAAAACTCCACCCTCTCATACAGTTTAACTCAATCATTAGGTTTCTTTTCTCCCTACACCATAGTTCCAGCATTGTGTATGTACCAGAAACCTGCTTGTAGTTTTTAAAACTTTTATTTCCTTGCATTGGAGTCAAAGGAAGGGAAAGCCCACCTACTTTTTTTTTTAAACTCAACTTCTCACATACTTTGCAGAGAAATACGTCTCCACCTGCATGACATATCATAGACACAGTTAAATCTGTAGTATGCCCTGTCAGGTACTGCTGTCAATCTTAGATGGGTAATTAAACTTGCTAATGTCAGGAACACAGCAGCTGATAAAAAAAAACAGAAAGCTGTGGAATTGTTTCCACTGTTTTTATTGCAGAGGTGAGGAGAACTTAACACACCCCTTTCATAACAAAACAAAGCAATTAGATCAGTCAGGGGTTTAAAGGCAACTGTCAACTCTTCTGACAAATTTACATAAGCAGCAACACAGTATTGAAATTCGAAGCTTTAAATGTTATTTATAATAGTTTGTGTTAAGATAACAACAGTAGTAGCAAAGATTTCTGTGACATTTAGAGAAAAGTCAGTAAATATTTTTTCTTGTAAAGTATAAATGCTTCACATGACATCCTTCCAGAGGGGGATGCATATCTGGTAATGCAGATCCATTGTAAGAGATTCCCATTGACTTTGAGTCAGTCCCTGCATTGTCAGAGAGCAATCATAATATACAGCTGAATTTATTTTAACATACATTTACTATGCGCCATTGCATTAAGAACACTAAGAAAAGGAAATCAGAAGTACTTAACTGTGTTTAAATGCATGCACACACATTTTCTGAGAGCAACCATAATATACAGCTGAATTTTCTTTAACATACATTTACTATGTGTCTTTGCATTAAGAACACCAAGAAAAGGAAATCAGAAGTACTTAACTGTGTTTAAATGCACACACACACACACACACACACACACACACACACACACACACACACACACACACACACACACACACACACACACACACACACACACTTTTGTACACATATACTTTATATACATACATATATACAGAAACACACACACATATATGTGTGTGTGTGTGTGTGCAATATGTGTGTGTGCAATATGTGTGCATACAATGAATTATTTATAATAAACAACATAGTATAGTTAAGCATTATTAATGTATACATTCTAGTAAATGTTGCTCAATGATTTACTTGGTCACTGTCACGCATGATCTATGTTTTCCACATACAATCTTGGGTCAATGTCTTTCTGTCAGTATTTTTTTATTTGTATTAAGTGCATTTAATAATTGTTATTATATTTGCCAGTGTAGCTTATGCTGTGGCTGAAAAGGGTCCTGGGACCAGTTCACTTTCCTGGTTACCAAAGTATAAATAAATATGAATTAGAAAAAAGGAGGGGGAACATGACAGAAATAATTGAGGAACTAGTAAAGCACATTTTAAGTCTGCATCATTCATGAGAGAGAAAAATCCTCCCACTGAAGGCATTGGGAAGTAGCAGACAAAATAAGTTTAGAGTCCTACTACTTGTTACTTGTAAATGTACAGCAAGGATTATTTACTTCAGTGAGAGTTTTCACACCTCAGCAGGAGAGTATGGGGGAGGGTTTATCAAGTTTGTTAGGACTACAAAAGACTCCTCTTACAAAAAACTGTTTTTTACCTGCTTTCTTTTGCTGCAAGTAGCTAACAGATATTTATAGCATAGAAGAAGCTCTGGTGGACAGATAAATGAAGCTGAGTCAGGTAAACAGAGAAGCAGTTCTTTTACAGAAGGTATGTTTAGATGAAAGTGCTTCACAGTCATGCCATTATATTTTAATGGCACGAGAAAACAGCACCACTTCCTTATGTCTGGCATGAGTCATATAAACAGGACTTGAAATGTATTCTGGGAAGAAGGAAGGAAAGCAAGAAAATAAGTTCACATTACCAAGACAGGCCCCCATCATCTGCCGTTTTGAAAGAAATACATTACAATTGTAAAAGAAGCACTTGGAGTGATTTTTAGGCATTAAAATAGCTCAAAAACAAAGATACAATGAAAAAATATGTTTATTTGAGTTCTAAGGTAGAGTTTTCCTTTAACCCTCATTTACAGGAAGTGAAATATTAGAATGTTAAAACAAGCAGCAGAAACAAAAATAAATACCCATGTAGTTTTTATGCTCATTATCTTTTAAAAAGTGGAATAATGAAACCAGGCAAAGGAAAGAAGACTGCAGTGGGGAAAAGAAAAAGAAGGTATCTGCAGACGTAAAGACACCTGGTAATAAATAACTAAGCAACAGCCAAAAAAAAAAAAAAAAAAAAAAAAACAAGCAAAAGAACACAATAGTTATGTAATGTACGATTTTAGTAAAACTACACATAAAAGATATCATCGTCATATAAGATAAAGCAGTCTGCTGAATTTAGACATTAAAGACAAGTTTTAATAACATGGGCTTGTGTATAATAACACTACTGTCTTAACTTGTCATTAATGACATACACTACACTGAACATCAAGGGGAAGCATGATGATTTTCTTATATAATAAATATGCATAACAAGTCATGTAATTGCTGTAGCTGGAATTGTAGTTTTTGTAACCCATCTTGACCATATATAATACTTAAGCGGTTACCAAGGTAACTAATACTTTATACATGACATCAAACTGGCAAAGTTGTTCAAGAGAAACAATAGAAGCCTAAACTTGAAATACCACAGAATGTAACAATCATATTCTGTACAAATAGTATTAAATTGACAACAGACACTCAGTTTAATAACATGGGTTTGTGTATAATAACACTACTGTTTTAACTTGTCATAAATGACATACACTATACTGAACATCAAGGGGAAGCATGATGATTTTCTGATATAAGTAAATGTGCATAACAAGTCATATAATTGCTTTAACTTGAATTATGGTTTTGTAACCCATCTTGACCATACGTAATACTTAAGCTGTTACCAAGGTAACTAATGTTTTATACACAACATCAAAATGACAAAGTTGTTCAAGGGAAACAATTGAAGCCTGAACTAGGAATGTCACAGAATGTAACAATCCATCAGATTAGGAATGATTTTCATTCCATGGCTAGTGCAGATCTTAGTTTTGTTGAAATTTATTAATTTAAATTTATTTCACTAAAGCATTTTTAGTATGCCTGACCGAAAAATTACTTTATTGGTAAACACTCAAAGTAAAAAATGGATAATTTCCTTTAAAAGCTTAAACATATACTTTAAAGTTATCAGAGGAAAATGTTTAATAGTCACAATAAAACAGAAAATACGTAGTCTAAACAACCTAAGATGGATTTAACTTTATTATCTTTAAAAAACAATGGCTTAAACAATCCTATCAAAAGATCAAATCTACTGAAATATTTAAAACTGAATAAAGCACAAATTGTCTTCCTTCAAGAAACTCATTTCAAAACAAATGACAATTGCAAAAGGAATCCTAAGGAATATAAGATATTGGCGCAAACCACTTATAAGACAAAGACAAAAGGGGTAACAATTTTATGGAAAACAAATGAGATTAACCCAGAAATTATTTATAAGTATAAAGATAAAGAAGGCCTTATGGCATTAGTAATAGTTAAATATAATAACATAATATGGACCCTAGCCAATCTATACTGGTTCCCTGGTATTGGAACAGGAACTGTTAAAAAACACTTGTATTTCATTTCCAGTAATTATAAAGGCAACTTAATATTTGGAAGAGATTTTAACTGTATATTTGGTATTTCTGAAACTACAAATAAATGACCGATGTGTACATTTGCTGTATCAAAAGCTTTAAACAAGTGGGTAGAATCAATTCATCTTGTAGATACTTTCAAATTTAAAGAAGATAAATCTTTGTTGTTTTCCCATCAATATCACAGATTTGGTACCCAAGCTAGAATAGATAAAATATTTTCTGCCATGACTTATACTCTAAAATCATTAATTTCTCAATCACTCCCTGCCCTTTTTCAGACCACAATTCATTGATACTAAAGCTTCAAAATGGGTACAAACCATTAATCTTTAACGCCCGAATTCTAGCATATGTAACAAAAATTAAAGAGTTCAAACCCTGGTTATTGTCTGAATTACAGTTCTTCTTAGATATTATTTACACCACAGAGATAAATAAAATAATGATATGGGACTCATTAAAAGCTTACATATATGGTAAAACCCTAACTTGGTATAAAAAATCAGAGAATTGGATTCTGAACTATTAGATCTTCAAGCCACACCTTTGTCAGTAAAAGCTGAAAAAAAATCTAAATCATTTGGAGATGAAAAAGAAAACAGAAGTATTAAATGATAATACAATGAAATTCTAACACATAAAACTAGTTTAGCTTTAGAAAAACTAAAAATTAATACCTTGGCCACTTCTCCCAAATATCTACATAATTTATCCACAGGAATCAAAATACAATCAAAAGCTAATAACATTAAAAGTATCTTCCATGAAAAGAAAGGGAAAAATGTATTGGATATAGGTGACATTCTTGATGCCTATAGAAATCACTATATGGAACATTTTCAAAAAGAAAATATGCATATTGATCAATTAAATCTAGATGAAAAATGTTCTAATATAAAAAATAGTAGAAAAATGAAAACTAGATCTGCAAGCACCCATATCCTACAAAGAAATTACAGATACAATAAAAGAGGGTAAAATAATAAAGCTCCAGGTATAGATGGCATAATTATGGAACTATATAAACTTTTCCATCAAAGATACTATCCCTCTTCCATAATACTCTATTAGAAATTTAGTCACAAGCTTTAATACCACCATCTTGGAGATATTCCTTAATCACACCAGTTCTAAAGGAAAACATATCTCCAAGCCTCTGTACCTCATATAGATCTATATCATTATTAAATAATGACTATAAGATATTTATGACAATATTAACTAACAGAATGAAAATACCACTATCCAAAACAATGAATAATGATCAAACTGGATTCATATATCATAGACACACATACATGACAACATTAAAAGGATAATTTCTTTAATAGATTATGATAATAAAGAAAACAAAGTAACACTCATAATTGGCTTAAATATAGAGAAAGCCTTTGATTCCCTAAATTGGGACTGTTTATTCAAAACCCTAATGCTATTTGAATTTTCTGCATCCTTTGATAATCTCCTAAAGAATATATATGCAAATGTCAAGTTAGGTCCTTTTACCTCTGAATCTATACATATAACAAAAGGCACTAAACAAGGATGTCCCATGTCACCAATTCTATTTGCTCTGGCTATTGAAATATATGCAGATTCAATTCATAACAATATAAAAATTAAAGGAATAGATGTTTATGAACAATACAATTCTAACATAATGCTACTTGCTGATGACATATTACTAACATTATCTAATACAAAGGAGACATTAGAAGAATTAGATATATTAATTGACAAATTTCACATGACTTCAGACTCCATTTTAATAAATCAAAATCAAAATGTTTATTTTTAAATAAAAAAAGAACTGCAGACTAAGGGGGATCACATCATAGGGAAACAAGAATCTACCTTAAAATATTTAGGAATTGAGTTATGCAAGGATAATAATGAATTAGTCTAAACAAACTATAATTATATCATCAACACAAATAAAATCTCTGTGGAAAAATAGAACAAAATAATATTAACATTTGAAGATAAACTACAGTTAATAAAAATGGTTTTACTGCCCAAGATCCTATATATAGCCTTGGCAATACAACTGTTACCAGAAAAGAATATGCTTAAAGAAATAAATTCATGCCTAATAAAATGTTTATGGTTTCCCAAAAGAAACAGGATAGCTTTAATACATTATATCAGACCATGGAAACAGGGAGGATTAAACTTTTCTGATATAGAAACATATATAATCGTATCAGTATCTAAAACAATCTCAGATGGGATAAGTCCAAATTACTCTGCAAATTGGAAAGAATTACTAATTATAATATCAATAAATGAATTTGATTTACAAAAAAATTTCAAATAACAGATAAAAATAATTTGCCATGGCACATATGTATAGTATGCAACATAACATAACTAAACCCACTATAACTCGTATGATTAATTATTACATTGACTCATTTAGGAAAATTATTAATGCAAATATAGATTTAAAAATCTGGTTTGATCTTTTAACACCATTTATAGTCATAAAGAACTTTCCACATAAAATATATAGAGAAATTATTAATTCCTGGGAACAGAAATGATTTGTTTGTTGGCTCAAATGTATCAAAGAACTAAAACTTTTAGATATGCAAGTAATAAAAACAACATGCAAAATTCCACAACAGGACTGGCTAATTTTACAGAATATTCTGTCATATTTACAAGATTTAAGTAGAATAATTAACAATTCTTCATTTAAAGAAATAGCCAAATTTACGAAATACATATATGAAATCATATATAATGACTTTGACATGGGAAACAGTATTTAAAAATTTTACAAAATATTGATAAACTATAAAACAACACCCAAAACCTCATATTGGAAATACATAACAAAAGGACACTCAATACACTCAATACAGTTAACTGAAGATATTAAAACAATATCTTATTATTGATAAAACATACATCCTTTACATAATACTGGAAAGTTTTAAATTGGAAATGCTTGCACAGAGCATTCCTAACCCCAGACAGAATCAGTAAAATTAGTTCTTCCATAAAAGGAATATGTTGGAGATTTGAGCAAGTACACAATGCAGATTGGAACCACATTTTCTTTGATTGTGTTAAAATTAAGCCATTTTGGAATGGTATTAATAACTTTTTACAAGCTTTATTTAATGAATCATTTTATTTAACTAAAGTTCTTGTATTATTAAATGTGAATGAAGGTCCTCATTTGATAGGTCAAACATTTATCTAGTATGGACTATACTTGCAATTTCAAGGTAATGTATAACAAGAAGATGGAATACAAACCCAATACCAACTTTGGAAGACTTCTACAGCCTACTGAATACCATAGCATTATTGGAAATTAAAATTAAAGAACTAAGAATTTATCCAAAGCCATTTATCAACAACCCATGGGGAAAAGTTTTATAGTTGATTGACACTATACAATAATTGACCAGACACTCTGATAATGGATTGGGCATACTTATAAAGTAACTGTACACATTAAGATCTGTTATAGTGTCAGGCTACATAGTTATTTAAGATGTTATGTATAAATACTATGAAATTCATTCAAATGTATTTGAAAAATAAAATAAAAAAAATTTGAGAAAAAAAAAGACACCTGGTACTAATTTCTGTTTAGTGACATCTTGTGGTGATGCTAATTATAGTTCAGTGAAAGCTGTAGCCTTTACATAACTTCAATGTAAATATAATATACTCATGCAGCAGATCATCACAGTACAGAGGTAGATGGCATTTATAGTGATGTAAATGTTGTTTAAAACAATATTAGTAACCAAAGCCTCCAAAACCACCTCCAAACACAAATGTACACGTAAAGAAAATCCGCTGAACTGTACAAATAAAGGGTTTTATCAGAGGAGACAGGGAGGGACAAGATACAGATAAAACATGTTTGTAGTAACAAAGAAGTTACACATGATTTAGTAGAGCATGTGACTGAGGATTTGATTATTCAAAATGATAACCCAGGGGATAGGGCTGAAGCAATGACAATTTGCAGTGTTATTCAGGAGTCTATGGCATTAGATTGTGGTAATAATCTTTGGTTTACATGTAGTAATTACACGGAAGTTTGTATTTCATCTGGTGGTGTTTGGAGCTGTGATTTTATTAATAAATTGTGTGACCAACTATCGAGTGGTGGAATAATCTGTGACATTGGAGGAGAACCCTTTATTTGTACAGTTCAGCGGATTTTCTTTTCGTGTACATTAAAACAATATTACTGGTTTAATGTGTCATGAAAGAAGCTGAAACAATAATATAATTTTAATAATAATAAATTAGATGGTTAGTGCTATGCAGAATACTTCTGATAAACAAAGAAGTACCTATTACAGTAATGGTGTTTCCGCTAATGTTTCTCTGGTTCTGTAACATGCTACCTGTTATATTGTACAAAGAAATATTTACACACTGTCAGACTGGATTTTTGATTATTCAGTCTAAACATTTCAGGACTTGGCATTGTGAGTCCTGATATTTTAAAGGGTTACTTTCCTTAACTGATCCATTATTGTCACTAATTTAATACATTGTTTCATATCCACATTTCATTTATTCAGGTACAAACCATTAACTTCTTTGCTAGCTACGTCTTATATTTCCAGCATTTTCTAACTTTTGCATTGTTCAAGGGCTATCTGATATTTTCTACCTGGGCACCCTCAGAATACAGAGTCACCACAAGAATAGATAGTTTTGTTAAATAAGATCTAATAAGTAAAATAGCTGATCCAATTCTTGCAACAGCAATGGCACACCTAAAGGTTTAATCTGATAAAAAATATAACAAAAACATAAGCCATGAGTGATCCACAGATAATGGAAGATGTGAGATATAATACAAATGCATAACATGAGTGAAGCTGATAGCATAGTAAACACAGAATGACATGTGCCATACAAAACATCTGGCATTGTATTAAAATACTGTTATAGAGAGCTATTAATCATCTGAAAGTTGGCAAGATACAGATTAAGCATCCATACTTAAGTAAATGATGCTACACTGCAATCCTATATACATAAGGACATCCACATGCAAAAAACACACTCAAATTGAAATACATATTTACACAGACCACACTTGTCTATTCATAAGGGGTCTACAAGGTATAACCAACTGCCTAAAAAATTAAATACTCCCATAACCTTTTGTTATTACTTCAGTATACAGTTGTCCCAATGTTTTTCTTGAAATGCAATTGTGAAATCTAACACCTAATGTGATACCAAAAAAGAGCTGTGCAATGCAACAAAACTGTAATGTTAAATACAGGGAATACTTCATTACTAAAATGCAAATGAAAACAAGCATGCAGGAAGCTAGCATATTGTATATAGGATAACATATGGTTCACACTTCTGCACACTGTTTGCTATAAAATTGTTTTTTATGCAAAATGATTTTTGCAGACCTTTGACTGGAAACTATTAGCAGTGATTATAAACTTGCTCTGAGAGAAATATATTTATTTGAATTCTATATAGATATTAATTTACATATAATATTTATATACATTACTGTACTTTATACTTTAAGCTGTTGTCTTCTGTGCTATATGAAGCAGTTTAGAGGAGAAGATGCTTAAAACACCTCAATCTGCTCAACATCTGTTGCCTTAATTACTCAGACTTACTTCACTAATTATTGGAAAATAATATTGATGAGCAAATTTAACTCTTAGAAATGTTCTGCATTTGTTAGTGAAATATGTAATTTTATTTTATACTTAACTGGCTTTTAAATCATTTCAAGCAACTCATACAACTTGATCCACACATTTCAGAAAATGACAATGAAAAGTACTATAAGCAAATTTGTAAGCACGATACTTAAAATATAATCATAAAAGAATGCTTCCTGTACGCAAGGTATATGCTAAATATATATTCCAGAATGCTTCCTGTACAGATGTTATATGTTAAATGTATATTCCAAGTACTAGAAGTATTGATAGTAACATACATACATTCATAATGCAAATATTCACATAAACACGCTCACTTAATTACATATATTTACTCCCATGCATAGATATATAGAACATATTCACTGTATTAACTGGTAATATATATATATATATATATATATATATATATATATATATATATATATATACATATATATATATATATATATATATATATATATATATCAAGCATCTACTCATAATTTACAAACACATACACATATCTATATGCATGCACATCCATATACATATATTATGCATATGTAAACACATACAATCTACACAAATATGTGATTTTAAATTGTAGCACCTTTTAATTATACTCCCATATTCTATTATTTTCACCTTTCACCTATGTTTTTAAATGAGTTTTAAAAATGTTATAAGTGATCTTGTTATATATTGGTGCTATGATGTCTATAGGTCAATGTGTTATAGGTGTTGTCAGTTTTATTTATTTCCTCCATGTAAATGCTTGAATACTAGGCAATTTATAGTATTTTTCTACAGTAGGATTAATTAGAAGAAATGATAACACATCTTAATCAAATAGAGAATTTTGAAATGCATTATTTCTGGGATATTTTGATATATTCAGAAATACATATTATTGTTCTTTATTATTAACATTTCCAACTTTATATTTCTATGATCTTAAATATTAATATTAACCAAATTAATACTTTATATTGTTTTTCCTTTTAACATGACATGAGTGTCTTCTAAGTAGCTATAATTAATAACATTGTTTTAAATTAAGAAGCAGTAGCCACTGTTTACCTTGGTGACATTGAGATGGGTTGGTTTGTGTGCAATTTGTATGATTATATCATCAAATCAAGGAATTTTCTTTCCATGATGGGAGGTTTGAATGTATATAAGTATCTGTCTTTAACAACAATTATTAGTATTTTGTTATTATATTTTAAGCTAAACCACCTTAAATCAGTGCACTAACATGTTCTTATGGATGTCGACATATAATTGTCTCTCATTAAACATCAATAGATGTATTTCATCATATAACATCAATAAATCTGGAAAATTAAAATCACAAACTTACTCAATAAACCCAAAAAGCTTACACAGGTTGGCTGTTAGATTTAAGAAAAAAATAAATACTAATCATATTAAAGAAATAATTTCTAAACAAGGTGCTAAAAATAATAACTGACTGATTTAAAAGACATACAAGAATGCTTTAGGAAATATTATGAAAAATTTAATAACAAAGAGACAGACTTAAAAATCAACAACATAACTGATGACTTTTTGAAAGACAATACAAGGTTTAAATTAGCCAACTCAGAAAGATCCAAAATCGATGAGTCATTCTCTTTTAAGGAGGTAAAAGATCAAATTAATAATCTTAAACCAAATAAAACCCCTATTCTTGATGGTATAATCATAGAATTATACAAATTATTCCCAGAGATTATTTTAAATATCCTATTAAAAGTTTTTGAACAAGTAAAACATATGTCTACCCCCTCCTGGAAATATTCCTTGATATCTCCTATCTTGAAACCAAATAAAGATTCTAAGTTATGTTATTCTTACCATCCTATTTCATTATTAAATGTTGATTATAAAATATTTATATCTATTCTTGCAAAAAGATTGAACATTATTATGCCAAGATTAATAAATGATGATCAGACTGGTTTTACAATACATAGAAAGGATCAGGATAACATAATTAGGCTTAACACTTTAATAGAGCTGGCTAATAAAAACAAAAAAGAACTAACTGTAATACGTCTAGATATAAATAAGCTTTTGATTCTACTGGAATTATTTCTTCAAAACACTTAAACAATATGAATTTTCCCTAGATTTTATGAATCTTACAACTAATCTATACAGTAACTCATTATCTTTTATTAACTTTGGATCTTTTCTGTCTAGCTCTTTCAAAATATGAAAAGGTACAAAACAGGGTTGTCCCTTGTCACCTGTATTATTTGCTCTAGGAATTGAATCTTTCTTAAACTTTATTAGAACTAACAGAAAAATTCAAGGATTCTCAATGGATTAAAGTTATTTCCATAAAATTCAGTTATTTGCAGATGACATTTTAATAACAAGCAGTGATGTTAAAGGCTCAATAGAAAATTTAACTAAGTCTATTGATTACTTTGAAAAAGTGTCCAATTTAATGTTTAACCCTGATAAAATAAGAATCTTTACCTATTAATAAAAAGTTAATTATTTAAGAAACTACAAGAATTTTATTTGGGACTATTCACAAATTAATTATCTTGAAACTGTAATTAAATCTATCATAAAGACCCAATAGCATTAAATTATAATAATTTAATAGACACTGTTACTAAAATAATTATTAATTGGAACAATTTTTATAAGGAAAGATGGACTTACTTTAGTAAAAAGAAAATTATTTTTGGTAAGATTATCATATCTACAATCACTAATTATTCTCCCTCCTAGAAAATCTTTAAGAAATTGAATTCTATTATTCTTAATTTTCTCTGGTTCCCCAATAAACCAAGAACATCCTTTGCTTGGCATGTTAAAAGTTGGCAAGAAGGTGGATTACGTTTTCCAAATGTTGAATTATATGCCAAATCCATAATTCTCAATTTAATATCTCTATCATTAAATTCTTCTTACACATCCACTTGGAAATCCATTCATATTATTGTTCTTTATTATTAACATTTCCAACTTTATATTTCTATGATCTTAAATATTAATATTTCTCAAATTAATACTTTATATTGTTTTTCCTTTTAACATGACATGAGTGTCCTCTAAGCAGTTATAATTAATAACATTGTTTTAAATTAAGAAGCAGTAGCAACTGTTTAGCTTGGTGACATTGAGATGGGTTGGTTTGTGTGCGATTTGTATGATTATATCATCAAATCAGGGAATTTTCTTTCCATGATGGGAGGTTTGAATGTATATAAGTATCTGTCTTTAACAACAATTATTAGTATTTTGTTATTATATTTTAATAAATGTTACATTTCTGACATAGCAAAATTAATGTCTTAGGTTAGCGAATATTGCACTATATCTGCTGCAAAAATTCTCTTCTCTTGACAAGTGAACTCCATCCTGTCTAAATAAATGTTTACCCAAAATGTGAATGGTCTATACATTTCCACTTTTTTAAATGGGCCATTTTTTATTAATTAATTAATTTTATTAGAGGCCTGCCCAAGATACATAAGACCATGACCAATCCTCCACTCAGACCCATAGTTTCGGGTCGAGGATGGATAACTGAAACCATCTCTATTTTTTTAGAGAAGACACTTAGACCTATAGTAGATTCTACCAGTTCTATCTTATGAGACACTAAACAGTTCCTTGAAACCTTATCAATCTATAATGGCAATAATGACCCACCACAGTCAGACATTTTAGTAACGTTAGATGTTGCCTCCCTATTCACTTGTATACCCAATGACGTAGGACTAGATTATTTGAGATTATTTCTGCTGAGTAAAGGAATGAGTAATAATGCCATTATAAGGATTACTATGTTATTGGAGATTGTTTTGAACAATAATGTGTTTCTCTTCAATGGTGAATATTATCTGCAAACCAAAGGTGTGTGCGATGGGGACATCTTGTGCCAACTCATATGCAAATCTTGTATTAGCGTATTGGGAGGTCACCTATATATTAGAACATATGAGTTTCTCAAGTAATATTAGACATTACAGATGTTTTGTGGATGATATTTTTTTGATTTGGAAAGGAGATACAGAAACTTTAGAAGAGTTCATGTTGTATATTAATGGAACTACTACTTTCCTAGTCTTGACTATTACAACATCACCCACTAAAATAGATTTCCTTGATGTTACATTAATTTTAGATAGAGGTCGTTTAACAACAGATATTTATAAAAAACCTTGTAGAAGGAATGCTATTTTGCATAGAAATAGTATGCACCCCCCACATATCCATAAGAATATTGTAAAATCAATTGATACGTCATTCACGTATCATAAGTGAGATGATGCTTTATCTACAGCAGTTACTACCATGCAGCAAGAATTTATCAATAGAGGTTACCATAATAAGGATCTATTAGTGATACAAGAAACATGCAGTGAGCGGATAGCATCACCTTTCATTAAGAATGACAATATTATGCATGAGCGCCCAACTAGGATGAGAGATAGGAGAAAAGGTTATCAATTCCCTATACTAACACCAACAATTCTGTTGTTAATATAATAAAGAAGAATTGGAATATCCTACTATTAGATGATGACATCAAGGAAATAGTGGGTGACAGACCTGCTATTAGTTATAAGAACACAAAGTCCCTCAAACGTTTGTTATGCTATGAAAGAAAGAATAGGAATAGGACTATTTCATATAGAAAAGGCACACACGCTTGTAGGAATTGCAACCAATGTGATTTTATCATGAACTCCCATGTATTCATACATCCTGACAGTAATATTAAATATGAGTTTAATGACTATGCAGATTGTAGATCTAGAAATGTTATATATCTAGCTGTATGTAAAAAATGTCAAAGTTTCTATGTGGGAAAAACCAATAGAACTTTGAGAGAAAGAATTAGAGAACATGTCTATGCTAGTCACAAGGAAAATGAAGGAAATGCTTTAGCTAGACATGTTATACAGAATGGGTCTACACATGTTTTCAGTTTTATGGTTATAGGACACTTACAAGTAACTGAAAGGTTAGGTAACATCAATAATACTACTGAGAAGGAAGAAGTTAAATGGATCATTAAACTTAGAGCTGATAAAGGACATGGTCTTAATGATAAATTGTCCTTGAAACCCTTCTTGATAGATAGGCCATTCAGACGCTAGTAGATAATATACATGTAATGATGTAGATGCATGATGAATGTATTTGTATTTTCCTATATATACACACATTATTATATATATGTATAAACACTACATTATGTGTTTTTTCATATAGAGTTTTTATTATAATGCATATATTTCTCTACTTGGCATCTCCCCCCCCTTTTTTATTCATTGTTCATGTACTAGTCCAAAGTGTTTTTCATGTGACAATTTTTACTGTTTTTATTGGTTGTTTTGAATATTTAAGTGGAGTAAGCACAACTGTTTTTATTAAAGTCTGATGAAGCGTTCTGAGCAACGCGAAAGCGCTTACTGTTCAAGGAATAAAGGATTTTACTTCAACTCTGATTTGCAGTTTCCTGGTTGGCTTCGATTGTCTTGGAGTATCTACCTCTTTTTGTTTGGACTTTATTATATTTTAAGCTAAACCACCTTAAATCAGTGCACTTACATGTTCTTATGAATGTCGACATATAATTGTCCCTCATTAAACATCAATACACGTATTTCATCCTATAACATCAATAAATCTGGAAAATTAGAATCACAAACTTACTCAATAAACCCAAAAAGCTTACATAAGTTGGCTGTTAGATCTAAGAAAAAAATAAATACTAATCGTATTAAAGAAATAATTTCTAAACAAGGTACTAAAAATAGAAACAGTCAAAAGGAGGCTAGCACCAAACAAATACTCACTAAATCCACAAGCACCAGAGGAGAAAGGCAACACAAACCTTGCTGAAAAAGTAGATTTATTGCCACTATTCCAGCTGGAACACAAAAAATAGATCCAAAAGCTGTTCAGAACACAAAATCCAAAACTGTTCAAAGCACAAACGCTATGTCTCCACACCTGCGTTTTCGTTTAGGACACTTCTTCAGATGCAATACAACTCATCCAATACATCATTCCATTTAAATACACATTCAATTAGTTTAATTAAGCAATTAATTAGTCCCACCTGAGTCATTTCATTCAAATTCAAACTTACTAGCCTTACAACATAACAAATGTTAAAAACTCATTATTTCTATGACAGCAAGTGCAAATAAATCTATTTATATTAAATCACTCTACTTATTATACTATTCAAATTTAATAAAACACTTCACAATAAACACCAATAATAATTATTAAAACAAACATATTAAAAAGTATTAAAAAATGTTAAAAAATGTTAAGAAGCTGCCTTCATCTTGCTAAATTTAGTTATCCTCATACCCCCTCTAGTGTTCATTTAGAACTATTGCACAACCAACTAACTTTGACATTCTAAAAGTTAGAATAATTACATCCATCTAGCTAGATTCCTCATAAGCTGCTTACCTCTTATTATGTTTCTTATTAAAATAAGTAAATCATACTTTATTAAATATTATCACTACAAGATAAAGAAGGTCTGATAAACAATAACCATATAGGCAAAAAATTAACTAAGAGCTCTTTAATAGCCTTGTCATTTAATTTAGGAATGACATCTAACTCACAACTTAGCTGCCCTCAATTTCAATACTGGGGCAAGGGAAACTATATTGTTGAGGCCTGGTTGATTATACGATTCCAACTGAAGTTGCCATAGCAATTCTTTATATTCGATGGTATCTTCCCAGGGCCCACCCCGAATGTCTTTCTTAACCACTTATAAAACATAGAAATAAAACTCTGCTTCCGAACATTTCATTTTGTGTCGAAACAGGGCATTGTTAGTACAACCTCTTTTAATGTCATAATAATGCTCATAAATCCGATTTTTCAATTTACGTTCGGATTTACCCACATAAAAAGCTTGACATTTTTTACAAATGCTCAAATAGATAATTCCACTTGTGTGGCAATTTGCATACTCAGTACTCCTAACCAGTATGTCCCAACTCTGGATATGGACTGCATCACGGGCATATATATAGGGGCATTGTGGGCAGCTTCCACATTTAAATGTTCCAATTCTGCCCTTTTTACTAATTTGCCCCCTCCCCTTTGTCTCAAAACAATTTTTCAGATTCTTACCCTTCCTATAAGTACATTTCAATGGATTTTCAAAAAGGCAATTCAGATCAGATAACTCCCCAAACTTCTGCCATTCTATTTTAATTAGATTAAAAATGTATTTTGCTTCACCATTATAGTCCATCACAAAATTACTTGAACCATCAAATTCTTCTACTTGTCTCATTTCCTTCATTTGTTCATCCATCCCTAAAATTGGGTGGTATTTTTGTTGTCTACCACACACCACCTCATTTTCCACATCCATTATTAGGGCCTCGGGGTAGCCTCTCTCTAAGAACATAACATGCAATTTCCCACATTCTTCTTTAAAGTCTTTATTTCTAGAAGACATTCTGCTACCCCTCACATACTGTCCCTTTATTATTCCTTTTTTGTGATGGTGTGGATGGGCACTAGTATAGGCCAAATAGGAATTAGAATAATTATCTTTTCTATAAACCTTTGAAAAGAACTGCCCATCCTCCTTCCCTACATAAATGTCAAGATATTGTAAACATTCTTTATTCTTATTAAAAGTAAAGGAAAGGAAACTGGTGGTACTAGATAAATAATCGAAGAAGGCTAAAAAGTCTGTCTCAGATCCAATCCATAACAGACATATATCGTCCAGGTAGCGCTTATATAATTTCCAGCACTTTTTAAACCTGGAATTAAGGACAAACTTCTGCTCCCATACATTCAGGATAATATTAGCATAAGTGGGTGCACATCGTGCACCCATAGCAACTCCCTGGATCTGTCTGAAAAACTCACCTTCATAATGTATGAAATTATTAGCTAAAACTAAATCCATCAATGTTAGAATCAAACGGAAGTCATTTTGAGAAAATTTTCCATACTCAATCAAGGCTTCCTCAAATAATTCCATACCTTCTTTATGTGGTATAGACGAAAATAAATCTATTATATCTAAGGTTATAAAAATTATATTTTCATCAAATAGCTCCTCTTTCAAGTTCCTTAAGAGGTCCCAGGAATCCTTAACAATACTTGGTCCTTCTTTCAAGATCTCTTTAAGCTTAACGTCTAACCATTTTGCAATTGGGGCTGTCACTGAACCTTCAGAGGCCACAATCGGTCTCATGGGTGGATTCAAAACATTTTTATGGACTTTCGCCACTCCAAATATAACAGGTACTTTTGGTCTATCCACTGACAAATATCTGAAAGTACTAACATCAATGGAGCCCTCCAGGAGCAGGTCATTAAGCACCACCCCTACTTTTTGATTCCCTATATTTATCTCATTCAGAGAGCACCTACAATATCTATCTTCATTCTCCAATAATTCCAACATTTTTGATTCATAATATATCTGGTCCATCATGACCATACCCCCACCCTTATCTGGTTTTGAAATCCTAATGTTCTTATCACCCATAAGTTGTTGCAATAGCTTATTTTCATCTTTTGTAAGGTTAGGGGCTACCCTTCTATTTGATAGTTCATTTCTAATTTTTTTCTCCATAAAGTTTTCAAAATTTTTTAACTGCTGGTTGGTCGGGGGGTTATAAATACTTCTTTTCCTTAAACCATTAACACCAATTCCCAATTGGTTACCCTCATGCCCCTGGAACATAAGCTCAAAATTTTTCTTCCGGATAAACAATTTTAAATCTATCAAAACCTTACTAATATCCGCTTTTTTATTAGGTACAAATTTCAAGCCTTTCATAAAGAGCGAAAAGAAAACTTCATTAACTTCCAGGGTACTATAATTATATATGTTGTAACGATTCATTTTATAAACTATTCCTTCCTTATTCAACCAACAATTCTGGGGCCCAACTCTTGCCCCATCTTCCTTCTCAACTACCACTTCTGATTGTTCCGGTTGTAGTTCCTGAACTGGGTACGCTGATTTGCCCCCCCCCCCTGAAAGTTTTTTTGGAAATTCCTTTGATGGTAGTTCCTAATTCGCTCAGACCTTCTTAGTACTGGAAACTCCTGTTCATCATCCAATACTAAATTATCCTGCCCTTGTTCCATTTCATTGAACACAAGCTCCTGGTTAGACAAAAAATTAGATTTTTTATTATTATTATTACTATAATTATGAGCACCTCTTGGGTTGGGATAATTTATTTTTTGTTTGTATTCCTCTATATCCCTCCCTAACTTTTTACATTTTCTTTCAAAGACATTGGCTAAACTTCTCTCTATGTTTTTCAACATTACCTGATATTTCTTCTGGTTTTCATCCATAGAAAAAAGAAGGTCATTAACAATAGCTTTATTCAATTCATCAAGCTTTAAGTTAAGCCCCTCCATCTCCCTTGAATTCTCCTTTACTATAGCTTTTAAAATATCAAGGCCACAATTATTGAAAATATTCAACAGTTCATGATGGAAATCAGACCCTACTTTCACCTTATTGGGGTACTTGCATATCCTCAACCCCTTAGGGACTATATTTAAACTTATACACTCTTTAAGGTAAGCATTCTCTAGCTCCAAATTTTTAAATTTAAACAGCATTTCTTCAAAGTAATCCATATTTTGTTTAAAGGTACAATTAAATTCAGCATCTTTATTATTAGGCAGTTTTTTTACATTAAAACAATACTGTGCTTTTAGGACAGAATTAAAGTCCATCTGCATGTTATAAATGTCTTTTTGGGCAGTACCTGGTTGTTTACTATTCAATACCACTTCACTGAACGCTCTATCACCTTGAAAGTTCTGCTTTGGTCTCGCTCCGTTTAAGCCATCCGTTCGCTGGTTAGGCGCTAAGTTCAGGTCTTCATTTTGCAAAGACCTAAAGCAAGAAGGTACTCCTTTGCCAAAGTCATTTGTATCCAATGTTCCGGACACAAAAACAGGTCTCTCACCAGAAACTCCTTCACCCTCCGACTGACTGTTGGTCTGCTGCCTACAACGACGCCTCTCCCTCCTTGGGAGAGCTTCCTGGTTCGGCGGAAACGCCGAGGGTGAACTCTGTATGACACTGTTGTCTTTCACCATAAGTTCAAGAAGCTGGGTTAGCTGAACCGAAAGTTTATCCAATTTGGCATCTGTATCCCGCCTAGAAGCACCTTCGATGGGTGCTGTTGAGCCCTCCTCCACCCCCATAACGAAACCACACAAACAGTCAAAAGGAGGCTAGCACCAAACAAATACTCACTAAATCCACAAGCACCAGAGGAGAAAGGCAACACAAACCTTGCTGAAAAAGTAGATTTATTGCCACTATTCCGGCTGGAACACAAAAAATAGATCCAAAAGCTGTTCAGAACACAAAATCCAAAACTGTTCAAAGCACAAACGCTATGTCTCCACACCTGCGTTTTCGTTTAGGACACTTCTTCAGATGCAATACAACTCATCCAATACATCATTCCATTTAAATACACATTCAATTAGTTTAATTAAGCAATTAATTAGTCCCACCTGAGTCATTTCATTCAAATTCAAACTTACTAGCCTTACAACATAACAAATGTTAAAAACTCATTATTTCTATGACAGCAAGTGCAAATAAATCTATTTATATTAAATCACTCTACTTATTATACTATTCAAATTTAATAAAACACTTCACAATAAACAACAATAATAATTATTAAAACAAACATTAAAAAGTATTAAAAAATGTTAAAAAATGTTAAGAAGCTGCCTTCATCTTGCTAAATTTAGTTATCCTCATACCCCCTCTAGTGTTCATTTAGAACTATTGCACAACCAACTAACTGACATTCTAAAAGTTAGAATAATTACATCCATCTAGCTAGATTCCTCATAAGCTGCTTACCTCTTATTATGTTTCTTATTAAAATAAGTAAATCATACTTTATTAAATATTATCACTACAAGATAAAGAAGGTCTGATAAACAATAACCATATAGGCAAAAAATTAACTAAGAGCTCTTTAATAGCCTTGTCATTTAATTTAGGAATGACATCTAACTCACAACTTAGCTGCCCTCAATTTCAATACTGGGGCAAGGGAAACTATATTGTTGAGGCCTGGTTGATTATACGATTCCAACTGAAGTTGCCATAGCAATTCTTTATATTCGATGGTATCTTCCCAGGGCCCACCCCGAATGTCTTTCTTAACCACTTCTAAAACATAGAAATAAAACTCTGCTTCCGAACATTTCATTTTGTGTCGAAACAGGGCATTGTTAGTACAACCTCTTTTAATGTCATAATAATGCTCATAAATCCGATTTTTCAATTTACGTTCGGATTTACCCACATAAAAAGCTTGACATTTTTTACAAATGCTCAAATAGATAATTCCACTTGTGTGGCAATTTGCATACTCAGTACTCCTAACCAGTATGTCCCTACTCTGGATATGGACTGCATCACGGGCATATATATATAGGGGCATTGTGGGCAGCTTCCACATTTAAATGTTCCAATTCTGCCCTTTTTACTAATTTGCCCCCTATAATAATAGTTAATAATGTTTTATTAAATTTGAATAGTATAATAAGTAGAGTGATTTAATATAAATAGATTTATTTGCACTTGCTGTCATAGAAATAATGAGTTTTTAACATTTGTTATGTTGTAAGGCTAGTAAGTTTGAATTTGAATGAAATGACTCAGGTGGGACTACTTAATTGCTTAATTAAACTAATTGAATGTGTATTTAAATGGAATGATGTATTGGATGAGTTGTATTGCATCTGAAGAAGTGTCCTAAACGAAAACGCAGGTGTGGAGACATAGCGTTTGTGCTTTGAACAGTTTTGGATTTTGTGTTCTGAACAGCTTTTGGATCTATTTTTTGTGTTCCAGCCGGAATAGTGGCAATAAATCTACTTTTTCAGCAAGGTTTGTGTTGCCTTTCTCCTCTGGTGCTTGTGGATTTAGTTACTAAAAATAGAAACTGACTGATGTAAAAGACATACAAGAATGCTTTAGGAAATATTATGAAAAATTTAATAACAAAGAGACAAATTTAAAAATCAACAACATAACTGATGACTTTTTGAAAGACAATACAAGGTTTAAATTAGCCAACTCAGAAAGATCCAAAATTGATGAGTCATTCTCTTTTAAGGAGTTAAAAGATCAAATTAATAATCTTAAACCAAATAAAACCTCTATTCTTGATGGTATAATCATAGAATTATACAAATTATTCCCAGGGATTATTTTAAATATCCTATTAAAAGTTTTTGAACATGTAAAACATATGTCTACCCCCCTCCTGGAACTATTCCCTGATATCTCCTATTTTGAAACCAAATAAAGATTCTAAGTTATGTTATTCTTACCATCCTATTTCATTATTAAATGTTGATTATAAAATATTTATGTCTATTCTTGCAAAAAGATTGAACATTATTATGCCAGGTTAATAAATGATGATCAGACTGGTTTTACAATACATATAAATGATCAGGATAACATAATTAGGCGTAATACTTTAATAGAGCTGGCTAATAAAAACAAAAAAGAACTAACTGTAATAAGTCTAGATATAAATAAGCTTTTGATTCTACTGGAATTATTTGTTCAAAACACTTAAGCAATATGAATTTTCCCTAGATTTTATGAATCTTACAACTAATCTATACAGTAACTCATTATCTTTTATTAACTTTGGATCTTTTCTTTCTAGCTCTTTCAAAATATGAAAAGGTACAAAACAAGGTTGTCCTTTGTCACCTGTATTATTTGCTCTAGCAATTGAATCTTTCTTAAACTTTATTAGAACTAACAGAAAAATTCAAGGATTCTCAATGGATGAAAGTTATTTCCATAAAATTCAGTTATTTGCAGATGACATTTTAATAACAAGCAGTGATGTTAAAGGTTCAATAGAAAATTTAACTAAGTCTATTGATTACTTTGAAAACATGTCCAATTTAATGTTTAACCCTGATAAAATAAGAAACTTTACCTATTAATAAAAAGTTAATTATTTAAGAAACTACAAGAATTTTATTTGGGACAATTCACAAATTAATTATCTTGAAACTGTAATTAAATCTATCATAAAGACCCAATAGCATTAAATTATAATAATTTAATAGACACTGTTACTAAAATAATTTTTAACTGGAACAATTTTTTATAAGGGAAGATGGACTTACTTTAGTAAAAAGAAAATTATTTTTGGTAGGATTATCATATCTACAATCACTAATTATTCTCCCTCCTACAAAATCTTTAAGAAATTAAATTCTATTATTCTTAATTTTCTCTGGTTCCCCAATAAACCAAGAACATCCTTTGCTTGGCATGTTAAAAGTTGGCAAGAAGGTGGATTACATTTTCCAAATGTTGAATTATATGCCAAATCCATAATTCTCAATTTAATATCTCTATCGTTAAATTCTTCTTACACATCCACTTGGAAATCCATTCATGAAAGTGTAATACATAATAACAGTTATGCTATAGAATTATTCTCTAAATTTGAAATTAATAAATTGCACTGGATCTTTAAAGACTTATGTTTAAATGAAAAGAAAAAAAATACTATTCCTCTCCCTTCACTGATTACATCCTTATACATTTTAAAAGTTTCATGAATTCTAATTATACAGTTAAATATTTATTGTTTTTATTCTTCCCTATATCAAATATTGTGGGTTGTTTGTGAACTTTTAATATCACCAAAATGCTAGACCTTAGAGATGCACATTTAATCTTTAGGTATCAATTCTTAATCAGAAATATATCACGTAATACAGATTATCTTCTTGCAAGATATTGTTTAGAAAATAATAATTGGTTGAGTATACAATCTTGAAAAAATATGTTAATGATAAAATCAAAATCTCCATGGATTTTCCAACAAAACACATCTCAAAGATACTTGAGTTTTTTTCTCAGAATCAATAGTAACTCAAATAAGAATAAATCATATATATCAATAATTTATAAAATAATAAGATAAGAGTTTGGTTCTACAGATTCATTATTTTTGAATTACTCCACTAAGATTAATGAGAATGCATTTTCTGATGAAGAAAAATGATTAATTCTTTAATCTGCAGGAAAATGTAATTCTTATCTTTACTGGAATATATATACATGGAGATTTCTTTGCAGAGCTTTTTTAACTCCACACAAACTGGTTTTGATATATAACTATGGGGAAATTAATTGTTGGAGGTGTAATGAAGTCTCTAATGCAGATTGGGTTCATATGATACTGGATTGTAATATATTAACTCTTTTATGGGTTGAATTTAGAAATTTTGCCCAAGCCTTGTGGACAGATAATTGTATCATTTCTTATTTAATGCTCTAGTTCTGGATTACATTCCTAGGTTGCAGGTGCCTCTCCTTTGATCCATTTTAGCTATAGCAAGAAAAATAATCACAAACAATTAGAAATGTAAAACTACTCTTTCTTTCACTGATTTCATTAATTTAGAACAAAATATCTGTAAAAAAGAATTGTCAACTACCAAAATGAGAACTTTGAATATTACTCACCAGATTAGATTTTTCTCAAAATTAAGTGATTTACTTGATGAATTTTAATGATTTAGCTTTCTATGTTAGATTTTGTTGTGGACACCTGTGAATAGTTTTCATTTGTTCTATTTATCTTTAAATAATTTTGTACATTTTTTTATTTTAAAATTAATAAAAAATGGCCCATTTAAAAAAGTGGAAATGTATAGACCATTCACATTTTGGGTAAACATTTATTTAGACAGGATGGAGTTCACTTGTCAAGAGAAGAGAATTTTTGCAGCAGATATAGTGCAATATTCGCTAACCTAAGACATTAATTTTGCTATGTCAGAAATGTAACATTTCACATGTAGCTGCATTTGATGATTCTCTGTTGGTTTTAATTCTAGGAGCAATAGTAATAAAAAAATATTGGAAAATTTGCTACATTTCCACAAAATTGATGTTTTTATTTTTGTGAAACATGATTAGCAAACAATGACTAGAAACCATTTCTGTCAGGTTAAAAATATTTTTACTGTAACAGATGCTTTAATCCCAGTTAGAACGCCACCTAATATTTTATTAAGTATTGTTATGAGACCTGCAATTATTACACGTTTAATGAAAATACCAATACAGTACTGAAGGAATGTGCTATATTTTGAAAGGAAAATTGCTTGAATTTAAATAAATAAACAAAAATAAAATGTTTAACATCAAGATCAAGGCACACAAGGTCATGAGGACATTTTTACATATGAGCAATATACTTAATTATGAACAAAGATAAGGAATATACCAAATGAAATAAAGGTTGAAATATGACTTTGAAAAGTGAAATAAAAAACTAGACAGGCAAAAATAGTATGAGCAAGGTCAAGAAAAAAATTGAAGACAAAGTTTTTAAATATATTGACCATAACAGGGAACCATTTTATAGACACATAAACTGTTGTAGAAGTAAATACATACAAAATTGATAAACTATGTGTACATTCCAAAAACTATTCTCAAACACAACAAATTATAGATGTATTAACAAAACATTATGAAAAATAGTCTAGCTCCACAAAGGGATGATATACTGATCTTCAGATAAAGAAATTAACTTAGATTATACTGAAAAGAACTACGCAAACTGGATCCAAACAAAGCATAGGACAAAGGCAGAATTAGTAATAATGACCTCAGAACACTTCAGCATGAACTGACAATACCATTATTTATGTTATTCACTAGGTCATTTAAATATGCAGAGATTCCCTAAGATTGGAGACATGTATCTGTTTACCTCATCTTTAAGATTATGTTATTCACTAGGTCATTTAAGTATGGAGAGATTCCTTAAGATTGGAGACGTGTCTGTTAAACTCATCTTTAACAGAAAGGGGGAACAGGTCAAGCTCGGAGTGATATAGATCCATAAGTATACTATCGTTTTGAGGAAAATAGTGGATAATGTTATTATTGAGAAATAAATGATTTTTAGGATTTTTTTTAGATATAATTGCATGCAAAAATATTACTGATAGGAGATTTGAATTGTTTGTTTTTCATAAACCTGCATTTTCTAATTCATATTTGTTCTTTAACAGTTACCATCCTTATAAACAAAAATATAGTTTGGTCAAGGGACAAATGGTTAGGCTCTCTGGGATGATTTTTTAATAAAACAGATTGCATAGTGAAATAAATATTTTTAAAAACTCATTATATGAAAAAGATTACCCAATAGGACAGGTTGAAAAGGAACTTACAATTAAAAGAGTATTGTCATTTACACCTGTTTTAGGAGGTAATGTTTTAAAAATAAGGATAATATGAATCTTAATGCAAAATTTGATAGAGCAATAGTTTTACCATTAAACCACCTGGGCTGAAAAATTAAGGAAATAATGATTAAGAATTGGAAAATACAAATTCATCCCATGTTAGGTTAAGAAACAAACTGGATAGTGAGATTAACTTTATTTTTAAGAGGTGAAGAATTAAAAAAAAATCTTAGAAAAAGGTAATAACACTAAGAAAAGTTACTTTGTAATAGATAAACATGGGTATGTCTCTACTGTCCATTTGTTAATACGGGCGATAAGGTGAAAATAGTTAACTATCCAAACAGAATTTATTGTAGTGGTAATTTCAATTGTAACATCATGGGGGTGGTTTATTTGGCTACATATAAGTCATGCCAAGCATTTTATACTTGTAAAACTGAGATACACTTGTAAAGGCATATTTATGAGCATTTATGCAGTATACATAAGGGAGACAGTAACAATGCACAGGACAATCATTCTGTATTATGTTCTAATTTTGCTAGATTTCTCTTTTTTTGTTTTAGAAAAAGCATCATCCCCCCATTAAAAGGAGGTGATTGGCAAATCGCTCTTGAATATAGGAAGCTGCATTGGCAGCTATTATTGGAGGCCACTTTGTTCCCCGAATTAAATGAAATGCTATTTATTAATACCATTTTGAAGTTAACAGCTGCAAAACTCTAATGGCGCAAACAAATGAATATGTTATAGTTTTTAATATCTTATTGGTATAGGTTATAATCATACACAAAGTGTTTATTCTATTTTGTATTTATGATGGATCTTTATGATTAATTGATGTGGGATGAATTTTATTGGGGGATATGGGATAATGTGACTATTTCTGAGGTATTTTAACATTTAATGTGCATTAGTAGTTTATTCTGATGATGTCTTGGTTTGAATAAGGATGAAAATGTTTAATAAAAACCTTATTCTATAAGTGTGATTCTCCTGTGCTTCAGTTAGATAGTAGATTTATTTGGTTAAATATTTTGCATCCTCCCAAAAAAAAAAATCTGTAGTTTTTAGGAAAGCTAATAATTTGGCATTTGACAAATGGTTGTTCTCTGGAAAGGGAATCGGTAGTGCTGTTGGCCACCTGATATACAACCCTCTTTAGCCATATGGAATATTACAGAAAAATTCCCAAAATAAAAAGTCATGATCATCATTTACAGAATGTACTTTGCTGACAATTGCAGGTATG
>NC_056725.1:58581859-58713428 GCF_019279795.1 Protopterus annectens
ATCTAGTAAAGCCTACCTTATACTTCAGCTCAGTACCTTGTATTTCTCTTCCTTTTACCCTTGCCATTGCATTCCTAAATATTCTATAATACTCTAAATACTGATTATTGTACTCTATTTACATTTCCAGTGACAGGATTCTGCTGATAGATGCAGTCTGGTTTCGCTTTCTGTATGTATTCCTGGCTGTACCTAGACTTTTTGGACACATCCCTGTCCTGTACTTTCATTTCTTTACTCCCATACTGCCCTGCTATCTTCAAACAGTCTCAGACAGTATTTGGTGCCATCTTTTATTTCACTTTTAACTGCTCTATTGCCTCCTGCAAGCTTTAGTGGTATGTATGAGAAATTATTTCAGTGGTTTTACTTTAAGTTTTTTTTGGATACTTTACTAGATTAAGGTAATTTTTATCTTTATTTAGTGTACATATTGTATTTTTCTTTTTTGAAATCTGCTTTAGTAACAATTCTCCATTGCAGGTATTTGTATTCAGCTGTACTGTAGTGATTTCTAGCTCTACATTTAATGTTTATGTTTGATTGTATCTATCCAGGATTATTTATGGGATATTTGTAAGTTTGCCAACTGTTTTTGGTGTCTATACAATGACCTGCCTAGCAGATAAACCTCATAAAGTATAAACTGTTTTATCACTTTAGAGGTTTGGCTTATTAAATGTTGATTTAGCTACATGAATCACACAGTATGGTGAGATTAATGGTCTATACTAGTTGTCTGTATTGATTGTAAAGACACTGTAAACTTAACTGGCTTATGGTTGAATTTTCTGCATTTCTCTGCCTATAGCTTGTGTCTAGTCACAAATTTGTTAGCTTATACAGTATTATCACTTTCAGGAAATGCATAGTAATAAAAACCTTTTATTCTATTTTTTATTCTAGCAACTTTCTAAGATATACAAGTGATATTTCAAATGTATTCTTGGTTTTGGGCCTTTGTTCTCCCATATATTTTGGCTTTTTCCAGAATGTCTTGTGCATCAAAGTTGAGAGATATGGCTGAGTGTCTAGTGCATTTTACAAGAAAGTGTGTGTCTAGTGCATTTTACAAGGACATGAGAGCTTCAGGGAAAGAGAAGTTTTGTGCTGCTTATATGCCAGGTCTGTTTACAATGTGCAACTGTTGGTTAGCAAATGATATCACTAGTATTGTGGTAAAGTATTTATTTGAAAGCATTAGTAGCACAGCAGGGATTATACTTGTGTTTAATGCAGAAGACTGTGGGTTCTACTCCCACACCATACAGATTGAGTACTGGTATTGCAATGGCCTTTTGATTGCTGATTATTTGGTGCATTTTAAGGGGGGGGGTATGGTTCTGCACTCCTGAGTGTGCCCTCCTTTGTATGAGATGCCTATTAACTATTAACCTGTCAGTTTGTCAGTCATTCCATATTGCAATATTATCAGCTTACCAGTTTGCTTGTTTTTTTAATGTAAATCAGCAATTTAATTTTTCAAGGGCAGCAGGCACTGAAATGTTTTTTGCCAGTAACAACCTCTTATAGTTCTTTTTAATGTGGAATTATTCAGATGATTTTTACTTCAGCAGAGATTGTGCTTATTGACTGATATTGGTGGATTATAATGACAGATGTCTGAGTGGCCTTTTATGTTTGAAATTTTCAGAAATGAGTAATTTTGTCATTATTGGTGCATGCATTTTTTGAATTGCTTACTGAAAGAATGTTCAAAACCACAGATTAAAACACATTCTAATAAGTGCTGCTGTATTATGCAAGAAATATAATTTAATACAATCAGGAAGATGATTCATAGAACACATAGAACACATACATATATGCATAAATAAGAAAGCCATATGCAACAGGTTTGAACAGTGTTTATGGTAACTGTAGAGAAATAGCCAAGTCATGAACACTGAAATTGCTAGGACTGCTTTGGAAGGGTAGGGAGTTGCCACAAAAGGGGCTGCTCTGGGGGGGGGGAGGGGGGGGCTCATTGCCAGTTGACAGTAATTGCAGTATATGAACCAATCAAAAGCTGTGTAGTGGAGCCAAAGCTGTTCAAGGTATAACAGTGGGCTCGTTTATGGTCGATTATGCAGCGTTCCGCATAATCCAGAGCACTTAGCTTCTCTTTTATGTTTTAAATGTTTGTGGACTGACAGGTATGATCAATAAAATCCCCACAAAAGGTATATTTTATTTTGTGAAAGGGAGGGACGAGGGGTGACAAACTCAAAAACCACACTGGGCGGCACAAACTCTAGCTATGCCACTGCACCCACCTAGGTTCTAATTGGTAAAGTGGACTGTTAGCAATAAATAACTGCAATGACTCAAGAAATCTAGATCAATTTTTGAGCTGACGGTAAAGGTTTTCTACATTTGAAAAGCAAGGACAGAGTTGTTTACTGGGCCATTCCCATGCCGCAAATGAGCGATAATTTTTTCTCTTTCAGAAGACAAGGTTGTAAGACGTAGTGTCTTTCCTTATATTTTGCGATATGCTTTTGAGAAATGTTTGACTTTAGTGCTTGTGCATACCTGTAGACATTACTGAAGGGGTCGCTTAGGTGAAAAGTTTCATTTTAGTGCTTTTGCATTTCATGACACATTGTACTTCTTTTATTCATTGATATAAAGTCACCTTAAGAGACGTTGAATAAAAATGTATTCAAATGTTGGATATTATAATGTTGTGCATTACTATAAAACTTCACTTTTAAATGAATTGAAGATTGAAGTTGTTGAAAGCAATAAGTTGCTTTATCATTTACTGTGTGAGTAAATATGTTTTCAGCTGCTAATATAACCACAAACATGCTGCCCAGCCTCTCTAAAGAGGATTTATGTGATCTCTTTCCTGGGCCAGAGCACTTTTTCAGAAGGAGAACCATCTGGAAACTTACTTACGGTGAAAGTGAGGTAATCACATTTTTGACAAATTTTCACATGGGACAACCTATAATATAACCATGCAGTATGTTCTGTTATCAAATAATCATTTCATGACCAATATACATTTAAAAACTGTATTCTTTTTTATGAATCGTTGTTCTTACAATCAGTGTTCTTTGCCTTATAATTACCATTACATATGTTTCTCATGTACATTTCAAAGAATCAGACTTGTGAACACCAGGCACCTTTTCTGGGACCTATGATTTCAGCCCCTCTCTTAGCCCTCATCCCTCTCCATCCACCCAACATTCTCCAATGCTAAGAGACCAGTATGGTATCAACAACTTTGTATAGTTTCTAAGCCTACAGTATGTCTTATACACAGAGATGGAGCAGTCAAGAAACATCTTTTTTGAAAAGCAGTGTGCTGGACAAGGAGACTACACCCTTTCCAAAGGTCTTCATTGTCAATTAATCAGAAATACAGTGACAAGCATGATTTGCATTAAGAGAGCATCTGGAGATGCCTTCCAGTTCCCACGCAGCCGTGAACTTACTGTTATGGCAAAGCATCTCAGAGTACTTCCCAATGCTGTGGGGCAAATCTGCACCCAGTGCAGCTCAGTCGGCATGTCAATAGTCTGCTATTCATGTTTCCAAATGCCCGCCAAAGTATAAACATCTGACACAGGTGTTAAGAGGTGTTTTATATGTAAAACAGGCCAACATGTGTCTGTATCTATTAATTTCTGGATTCAATTTTATTAAATGAGATTCATAACACTAACAATTTTGTTTGTCTGTTTCTTGTTAGGAATCAGTAAAGAAGCAGCTGTTGAAAAGGGTTCAGAATATGACGGCCCCGAAAAAAGCAGGGAGCGAGACCCCTTCAAGAGACCATGACACCTTAGCTTTCACAACAGCCAGGAGATGTCCACAGATGAGACTGATGGCTCTACCACTTCTGCGATAGAGAGATCACTACAGTGCAGCACCGCACAGCTTGACCAGTTGGATGGTAAGAACACAAATTGAAATATAGTGTTTTTGTATAAATGCAACTTCTACAAAGAAAACATTAAATTTCACAGTATGTTTTAACTACCATTACAGATAGTCTAAAGAAACAGGCACGACATTATTAAACTCTATAGGAGATGTACAAAAGCAAGGCCAGGCCCAACAAGAAGGATGTTTCACAGCTCCTGGACCTTGGATTACAAGCAAGACATGCCTTCATTGACTCTGATGTTACCAAGGGACAGGACAAGCCTACCAAGATTCTTCAAGCATATCCATGCTTCAGGGAATTGGCTCATGTAAGCAAATGTGCTCATTTTAAGTAGCTATATATGTAAATGAGATATGGTGTAGCAATATCAGCTGAGTCACAATAATGAATGCAGAATGAAACATGCAAAATGTATCAGTTTTGAATACCTACAAAAATATTAAAACTTTTGATCTTTTCTGTCTAATCCTTACTTACCCAGCTATAACTTTTATATTTGTTTGACATTGCACTCTTTCGCTGTCTGGCTGTGTGTGTATATCAGCTTATGGATGAGCTTGACGGATCCTTGATTGAGGGAACTCCTGTTTAACTGATCTGCAGACCTGCCGGGGGACCTTTTATGAAAAGGCACAGTTTTTATGCAGTATTCAGAAAGCTCATTAAGCCATTGTTTCTGGACAAAGGTAATTATTGGCTCTTATTTGGTTCTGCAAACCTGGGCTTATAACATCATACTCTAGGAAACATTCTGAGTATGGATAATAAGTACCTCATACTAGGGTTGTCAGACATATGGAAAGTATCAATTTGATCATGTATTTCAATTAATTTTTCCATGGCATCTACTCTACAACATACACTTCCAGTTCAGTCTTGACTATTGAGACTGGGCTACTACCACACAATAATTACCTCAAATTTATCAAAAAATTAAACTCTGCATAGGTCTCAAACTGTTTCTTTATCAATGAAAATACTTTACTGCATGCAAACAAAACTCTAATGTAAATAGACTTTGATTTAGATATACTGTGTTGAGTATAAAAATAGTACTGAATTTCAAAACTTTACTGGCATTGTATCAAAATATAAAAATTCCTGTATCATGACATCACAAAACATCTGTACTACCCTGTGGTTTTGAAAACAAATGGCCACAGTAAATCAGATGATTGATTTTGTTTTTAACAGTGAAGCACTCAATTGCCTTGATGAAGGCTTTACCTGACATGTTCCCATCACCTGTGGCTCCACCCAAGAAGTTACATGCAAGTGAGGCTATGCTTCACATCCTTGATGTAAGAAATTTGTGAATTTTTGATAATTTATATATTACTTCAGCATAAATTACAATGAATCATTTTTATGGTCATAATCTTTTTATTTTTTTCCTTATTTTGATCAGTGTAAAGAAGACCCCAATACCTTTCTTCAGACAAGGCCATTCTTCAGCCCTGTCATGATTATCTGCAAAACCAACTGCTTACTAGCCATTGGAACCATGTCTTTGATGACCTTCCCAAAAGAGGACATTTATGAAAGTGTGATGTATCTCATGGCATGTTATTACACCTTTCACCTTACATATCCTAAGTGCATTGTGACACTTCTCTCTGTGCTGAAGTACTGTCAGATGCCATCCGTGACTGTGATATGACCTCTTCATATAAAAAGCTATGGCTTACTGGAAAAAGTTCCTTGCTGAGTAGAAATGCACAAAACTTTTTTTTTATTTCTGGTCGTTATTGTGTCCCTTGTAGTACAAGACATAAACTTCAAATTTCATCTTTGTTTGGCATGGTGTTGGTTTAGTTTGCTGCTTGTCTATTCATAAGGTCACTGCATTTGATATATAGCATATGCTGACAGTCTCATTTTCACAGTGAGCAATGGTCTTGTTTCTGCATGTTGTTCTGCCATACATGCCCCTGGATAAAGAATTATTTAAGCAGTCAGTCAATTTGTAGTATAGTACACCTTTCTCTGTAAATTCCAGGTTTATGGTGTCTCATTTCAAGGCATTTAAACCAGCATTGAATGTTAAATTCAAGCAAATATTCCTACAGTTTTAGACAAAAGGGCTTATCTTTTGCTTTGCATCTAAAAAATACTTGGTTTTAGTCTGGTTGCAATGGTTTTAAGATATAATTCCTAAAAATGTTTCAGGACAATGGCTAGCACTTTCTAAATTAAAGCAAACTTTCCTACACATTCAGAAAATAAATCTTAATGTGTTTTCTCTGTATTAAATAAATTTACTTGTTTTGTCTGAATGCACTAATTTATTTACTTGTAAGTCTGAATACACTTTTAAGATGCCCATGGGGGGTTGGAACCTAGAAAATATTTACTTGTTTTAAAATATTCTTGGCAAGTGAAATTTTCTTGCTCTGCTGTTGGCAGATAATTTTGCTCATTTTAAGTAATACTTACATAATTTTCTATTTTTTTACTAGTTTTTGAGAGCTGAGTTCTTGCAGTGCAGAGGCTTGCATTGTGCATTTGTGCAATGCAGTAATTTCAAGAATATTACAGTGCTTGAGAGAAACTTATTTCACAAAGTTCAGTTATACAGAGGCTCGATGTGCTATTGTGCATAAATTTCAGGCATATGTGTATGCATTCGTGCTTATTTGCAAACCCTTCACTGGTATGTGTTAATATGGCAGATGGATTTTGAAAGCCCTTACCTCGTGCATTTGATCAGAATATCACACAGAACTGGAGAATATTTGAGCAAGAGTACAATATTTTTATACAAGCAGCTTATTCAGACAAAGATGCACATGCAAACACATTCATTTTGCTAAACTTAGCTGGGTCAGAGGCCACAGAAGGAGAGCATTCATTTGTGTATGCACCAGCAGTATATGAAGGAGAAGGTAAAAAAACATTATATTGTTGTAAAGGCTGAATCAAGGGAAGACCCTGAGTGTTTGAAGTGCAAGTTCAGAGAAATTTGTAACCCCCAGACAAATATTACACTAGAGAAGCATTTGTTTTGCACAAGAGATCAGAAACCAGGGGAAACTTTTGCAGCTTATATAACTGATCTGAGAAACAAGCCTAAAACGTGTCTGTCTGGTGACTTAAAAGATGAGTTAATAAAGGACAGGCTTTTGTGTGGTATTAATAGTGCTGCTGTGAGAAAGAGCTTGCTACATGACAGTGACTTGACACTGAGTAAAGCCACAGAGATTTGCCAAATCCACGAGATGACAGAAAAACACACAAGTATGCTTGCAAGTGACAACAGCATGGTTTTGGCAGGCTCCAGAGCAAATGTAGATAGCATGCAACACATAGCAAAGAGAAGTAGGCCTAAGCACATGGCAGCCACAACCCCTGCTGGCTCATCAAGAAAACCACATGGTTTTCCAGCAAGTTCTAAGATTTTTCCAGCAGGTTCTAAGCCCGATTCAGTTAAGGGAGCATGCTTAGTACAGTACACGCATGAATCAGTAAAACCCATGTCCAAATTCATTGTTTACTGTCACAGTTGTGGTGCAAATCATATGTCTAAAAGAGAAAAATGCTTAACATTCGGTCAGCAATGTCACAAGTGTAAAAAATTGAACCATTTCCAAAAAGTTTGCAAATCAAGTAAACCTCACGCAGTTGTAAAGAAAGGTCACACAAAAAAGCAGGTTGATCAAGTAGAGATGCAGCAGACAGCTTTCTATGTGGGTGGTGTATCAGTAATTGGTGAAAGAGTTGATGCAGTGGCAAAAAGCGAAGTGTTCTGCACTATCTGGATCAATGGTAAATCCACAGAGCTTAAAGTAGACACTGGTTCAAAGAGTAATGTTATATCAGCAGACACATTTGCTACAGTGAGAGCTAATGAGCAACTCAATGTGGCCAGTACTGCGAAACTTGTTGCTTATGGAGGTGAATAGATTCAAACTGAAGGCTCAGTGATGCTTTCGTGTTATTTGGCCAAGCCCTTTTACAACTTGTTATTCTATGTAGTCAGAAGACCAGTACAGTCTTTATTGGGTCTCAAAGATGCTTTCTTTTACCAAATAAGTGCATCTTCTATTTACATTTTTTTGAAGCCATTTTCTCAGAGTAAGCTGATGTTTTCAATGACAGGTTGAGCAAATTTCCAGTAGTGTATTCCATGAAGTTAGACCCAGAGGTCACTCCAGTAGTCAGACCAGCAAGAAGAGTTCCGTTCGCTATGCAAGATAAAGTTAAGGCCCAGCTGGATAAAATGGTGCAGCAAGGTGTAATTTGTCCAGTTATAGAACCAACTGAGTTGGTATTGTCTATGGTAGCAGCTCACAAAAAAGGCTCAGATGAAATCAGAATATGCATTGACCCAAGAGATTTGAACAAAGCATTGAAAAGACCATATCATCCAATGCACACAGTCGAAGAGGTCGCAGCCCTAATACCAAATGCCACTGTTTTTTTATTCTCCTGGATGCAAAGAGTTCATTTTGGCAAGTGATGCTTGATTGCAAATCCGGATTTTTTTCGAGTTATCCTTGTGCCATAATAGTAGATGTTTTATTGGTTGGAGGCAATGGTGAAGCAGAGCATGACAGAAACTTAAAGAAAGTTCTAGACAGAGCACATGAAGTAAACTTAAAGCTCAATCCTCTGAAGTACAAATTCAGACTTCCAGAAGTTACTTATGTAGGTCATTTATTTACCAGTACAGGCTTGAGACCAGACCCAACCAAGCAAACAGCTATTCTTGAGATGTCAGCACCAGACAATATTCAAGCTCTACAACGTTTCTTATGCATGGTAAACTATTTAGGCAAGTTTATACCAGACTTCAGTGAGCTGACGGCACCTTTAAGAGAGCTAATGCTCAAAAATGTTGCATGATCATGGTTAGAACAGCACCTGAAGGTGTTTGATAACCTCAAGCAGAAAATTGCCACTCCACCTACATTAAGATACTATGATGTGAGCAAACCAGTTACATGATTATATTTATGGTCGAGCTATTCATATTGAAACTGACCACCAACCTCTAATTACTATTCTAAAGAAGCCTATGCAATCAGTTCCAGCAAGATTACAAAGAATGATGCCCAAATAGCAAAAGTACAACTTCAAAATGGTCTATACAAAAGCCAAACTACCCTATCTGGTTGATACCTTATCCAGATTGCCCAGGAATATGACAGAACAGCTTGACACAGAGAATTTTGATTTTGACGTGATGGCAGTGCATAATTTTTCTACCAATTAGGCTTGATGAGTTGAGAGATCACACAAAGACTGATCCAATTTTGCAAAAGCTGAATCACTACATTAATGTTGGATGGCTGTCAAAGCAATCTAGTGTACCACCTGAAGTGCAAATCTATTTTCCTTACAGAGATGAAATGTTGATGGAAGATGACATTATTTTCAAAGGTCATAAAGTTGTTGTTCCTGCTTCCTTACAATGTGACTACATCCATATTTTGCGTCATGGTCACCCAGGTTCTGCATTCACTAAGAGGAGAGCGAGAGAATTAGTATTTTGGCCTTCATTACTGAAAGACATTGATAAAGTACTTTCTTCTTATTCAGTATGCAATAGTACTAGACCACATTTGCAAAGAGAACCACTTCAGCTAAATCCAGTCCACGAACAACCTTTACTGATATCTTTGAGTGAAACAATCAGCACTACTTGGTATTGGTAGACTCTTATTCGAATTGTTTTGAGATTGATCTACTACCTAATCTAACATCTACTACTGTTATCACCAAATTGAAATATCATTTCTCAGTCCATGGTAGTCCGCACAAAGTTATCTCTGACAATGGTACTCAATTTACTAGTCAGTTGTTTCAGAAATTTGCTAGAGAATGGGACTTTGTACATGTCACTAGCAGTCCTGAATATCCTCAGTCCAATGGTCTAGCTGAACGAGCAGTACCGAGTGCAAAGCAATTACCTGAAAGGTCAAAGCGTGACAATACCATTTTTTTTTTATTTGCTTAATCTCAGAAACATACCCCATGATGAGATTCTCAGCTCACCTGTTCAAAGACTTCTTTCCAGGCAAACAAGAACTACACTACCTATTAGTTTCAGTTTACTGAGGCCTAAAGCTAAGAACAATAAGACAATCAAGGCTCAATTATTCAAGAAGCATTCTATCAAGAAGTTCTCTTATGACAAGTCGAGCAAATGTATTGTCCGTTGAGGAAAGGAGAGACTGTGAGAATACAAACAGCAAAATGTTTTGACCAGATTGGTCAAGTTACTGGTATATGACCTGAGCCAAGATCCTACCTTGTAGAATCTGAGTGTATGGAGTACAGGAGAAATTGTAGGCATCTTCTTCCTGTGCCAGAATCATCATCACAACATTATTTCAAGAAATCTCCTTCTCCAATTCTTTATTCTGTTTTTCTGTTAACTTTTGTACTTCCCATGTTTTTTCGCTACCTTCTTTTTTCTTTTAAACATTTCTTGTACATATCGTACTATACTATTCATTATCTTTTACTGACTTCTTTCTATTTCGCCTTTTACATTTTTTATTTATCTCATTACATTACCATCTTCCTTTACTAATCTGCTTAAGTAACTCAATACTACTTCTCTTTTTCCTTGTAAAATTATATTTGCTTATACAACAATTCTTGTATTTTTTCTTGATTTCCTTCATATAATTCTTTTTCTTTGTCAAAGTACTTTCTAACATTGTTTTAAATCTTCCAATGCATTATGTATGATCTTTTACATTTTTCTTTGTTTACTTTTCTGACATCATACTACCACTGCAAAAAGCATTTTTTTAATTGTTCCTTAAATATCATCCACCATTCAAACCAGTTTTTATAAAATGTTCTCATACTAATATGATCTTTTCATAACTGTATTGCTATTTATTTATTTGGCAACTTTTTTACTGGGAAAGCTCGACTGGATCATGAGGTACCCATTTTAAGTGGAGGCCTTGTGAGAAAAGCTCCAGAACCATATGGTTAATGGAATGAAAAGCTAGACAGACATAATGAAGTCATAACATTCAAGTACAAATTTGAAAACAACACATTAGTTTTGTCAGAATGAGAACTTAACAGACATAATAAAGTCATAAAATTCAAGCACAGAATTTGAATAACTACAGTTTGTCAGAATAAAATCTCAACAGATATAATAAAGTCATAGTGTTCAAGCATAAATTATATGCAGCATTATAATAATTATAATATATGATTATCATAATGATTAATATTCTAATTTGAAAAACTACAGTTTGTCAGAATAAAATCTCAACAGATATAATAAAGTCATAGTGTTTAAGCATAAATTATATGCAGCATTATAATAATTATAATATATGATTATCATAATGATTAATATTCTAATTTGAAAAACTACAGTTTGTCAGAATAAAATCTCAACAGATATAATAAAGTCATAGTGTTCAAGCATAAATTATATGCAGCATTATAATAATTATATATGATTATCATAATGATTATTAATATTCAAGAGGTCATGAAATATGGTAAATCATATTGGTGAAGGAACAGGATAGCATGAATATAGAAGGGTAGGGTGTGAGAGAGGGGATAGTAGGAATAGATGTGGAAAAGGTATGAGTGTAACCTCAGGTGAGTATGTATAGAGTAAGGGAGGGTAGGGTAAATTAGTAGTAGAGACAGACAGAGTAATGGTAGAAAAAGTTATGAGAGTACTTCAGCCTGGGCTCTTACAGAAGCAAATCCAGGTTTTGTTGAAGTACTCTTTTATAGAGGTTTTGAAGGAGTGCAGATTAGTAGCTGTTTTGATAGCGAAAGGAAGGGTGTTCCATAGTTTTGCCATAGAGCAGGAGTAAAAGCTTATGAAGAGAAGTTTGTCTTCAAATCTGAGGTGTTTACTTTGGATATAAAAGTTGATTAATGGGCTAAGAGCAGGAAAAAGCTAGTGAACTGTGGATGATTTTATATACCGTAGTAAGTTGCACATATTGGCGGTAGAGGGGGAGTTCAAGCCCTCTTAGGAAATGCAGGGCTTTACAGTGATGAGTTACAGAGGTTGCATTTATGGCAAATTTAGCAGTTTTGTTGTAGCAGCTTTCTAGTTTTTTCTTATGGAGGTATGTAAGTTAGTTAGAATTGGAGCCCCATATAACAGTGAGGGCAAGACGTAGGATTTGGCAAGGGTAATTTTGGTAGCTGCTGCAAGGAAGTTTTTACTCCTGTATAGCATGTCTAGTTTCTGGTAGGCTTTTTTGATACTGTTTTGTATGTGTAGGTCAAACTTGAGATTATCATCAATTTTGACACCTAGTCGTTTGGTATGCTGAACTAATTAAATTTCAGTATTGTTGGCCGAAAAGATCTTAAAGTTTGTTTTGCTGGAGCTATGGGGGAAATGAGAAAGATTGCTGTGTTATATGCTGCAGGTGAATTAATGTGTCTGGTACATAGATAATAGTGGAATCATCTATATAATCTTTTCCTTTCTCATTCCATGCTTTCTCATTTATTTCTTATTCTTCTTATTCTATTCTTAATACTATTCACATTTACAGAAAGCACTCTAAAATTTTCATTTTCCCTCTTCATTAGATTCATGGTTTCATAAGGTCATAGTATTTGCTAGGCTAGTTTTCTTAACAGGCCATTGTAAGCCTAACCAATTTCCTTGCCAAAGTTGAGAATCAAACACTGTACCTTGTGTTTGTGAGTCAAATACCTTAACCATTACACCACGCCACATCTTTAGCTGTTTATTCTTTTTTCATCTATTTCCTTTCATTCTTTTGTATGTATCCATTTAAATTTTCTTTTTCTGTATTTTACCCTTTTACCAACATATTTTTTCTCCTTTACTACCTCACAGTTTGCATCTTCTTCATCACTTATTTCAGAGACTTGTTCTATATCCTCTTATTATTTTTTTCTCATCTAATTTTTCTTCTAGCTCTACTACGGCTAAAATGTCTTCTCTTTGTTCATTTTCTTCCCTTTTCCTTGCTCTTATTTTCATTTTTGCAATCCATCCATAAATGTCCAATTTTGTTACATTTATAACATTTCCATTCATATTTTTGCATCACAAATATAACATTTTCTTTTGTCACAGTTACTTACCAAATGCCCTTCTTTTCCACAAAAAAACATGTTTTGTGTTGTCCGAAGTATTTTACAATAGTCCTATTCCCCTCCACATTTATCATGTTTAGTATATGTATAATTTTTTCTCCTATTTTAACACAAGATTACAATCCTAGGCACCAGTCTGTAAATCCCTTTTGTCATAAACTTTTGCAATGTCCAGTACTTCTTTACATAAATCTTTCAAATGTCCTTTCAAAGTCTCTCTTTCTACCTCTTTTTGAAAATGTACATGAATCATCTTTTTTATTTCCCTGTTAAATGTTTTTATCACATAAAGACTCCATGGGTTACATTCTTTCTTTTTTCAAATTCTCCAAGAAAAATTTCCACTGGAAAAAAAACAGTTTCTAATATAATGTCTCAAAATGTCTCTTTGTTAATAAGAGTAAATGCTCTTACCTCATGTGTTTTTTACACCCAAAGGAGCTTTTAAATTGTCCCACACTTCATACCTGTCCACTTCTTTGTCTTCCTTAGTTTGTTTGAATCCTTACTATGTACTTCAGTTTTTCATTTCCTTCTGCCTTCTTTTCTGCTACTCCATTTTTGCCTTCTTTAACTTTCTCTGCATATGTGCTCTTTTCCATCTCGCCAGTATTCTTCAGGATTGTCTGTGCATCCTCTTTTTATATTTTATCTATAATGTCCCCAAAGAAAACATTTCCCTCATTTTCTGGCTGACTCTGTTCCAACATTTCTTTAAGTAAATCATCCTGCAACCCTACCAACTAGAGTTTGAAATTATGCATGCATCATTTGCTGACTCATCTCCATCGAACAGGTTTCTTTGAAACATTTCCTCAGAATCCTGTACACATACTCTTGTCTCAAGATTTCCTTTCTCTTCCATTTCTTTCACTACTCCATCATATTCTTCTCTCTCCATCTGCCTCCCTATTGCTCCAGGCCATCTCTGTGTCTGGAACAGAAACAGGAAATGCTCTTTCAAATTGGTTTCCACTCACAACAGTGATGAGTAGGGGAAGTTCCCTGATGCCCTGGCCAAATTTCTCCTAATAGTATAAATATTACCTCAGGTTTCCCCTGAAAAGAGGCTACTAGCCTAGTGGGACTAACTCGATCAAAAAAGGATAAATAAATAAGTACAGTAGCTGTGGAAAGGTAGGAAAAAGAACCCAGAATCTGTGATAGCCACCAATTCCTGACACACACTGTTGCAATTAAGAGATTGCAGGCACAGGTAATATGCTTAGGCACTCTGGGACGGAGAGAGAGAGATGATGGTTCCTAAACAACTGCTCTCAGCAGGACCTCAGCCAAAGAGTGAGGGACATCATGATGCAGGAATTTGTGTTGGGTAGATGTGAGCCAGGACCCCCCCCCCTTAAGCTGGTGATACCAGGCAGAATGCATGCACAGGCACAGATATAGACACTTGGGCAGCCTTTGCAGTGATGCAAGTGCTCATCACCACTAGCAGAAAAAAAAAGAAAAGCATGTTCTTATTGTTAAGATGCTGTGCACAAAGCACCATAATGGATGCCAGGATGATGGCCCCATCTGACAATATCTGTCTGTTCAAGGTGAGGCTTGATGATCAGTAGACATGAGGCAAAACAGTATGAAAAATACAACCGCACTATAGTGTACATTACATCACAAAATATAAAGGCAAACACCACTCAGCTCCTACCCTGCTTGCAGCTTATCTTTGATATTACAGTATGGTCCCATCAAAACAAAATGTACTCTTAATATATTAAATTACACAGAAAGTAGTTAAATCATATGCACTATGCTCATATATTTTGACAATATCTTCTTTTACAATATCTAATCTGAACCCTGCATGTGTATGGACAGAGGACTAAGGCCAGACGAAAAAGATTTGACTTTGTGGTATACTGGAGAATGAGAAAGGTAGTGATTGCTTGGCTTATACAAAGGAGTTATTAACTGTTTGGACTTGTATTGCCAAACAGAATACTCACAGTCATTGAGGAACTTATGCCCTGACCTGTTCTTTTCCATATTGCTACATTCATTTTGAAAGAACAGATTCTTTCAGTCCTATGGTCTTCTGATAAAATATGGCAAATACAGGGAAACTGGGTGTTTTGTGAGCAGGACTTTCTACTGGGACATGTAAGAGAAGACTGACTTTTGGCCTAGTGTTCCAACTATGCAATAGATTTTTTACCTAGCCAGTTAGAGGTTCTGTCTACTGGATGAGACAACCTTCTTTAGTTGCCCAGAGGAAAATATGAAGAAATTAAAGAAATTGGTGGCACAGCTGAGTGAGGAGTGAGGCCAAAGTAATTCTGCCTTGGGGAAGGACAAAGGGATAGAAGTTCCCACAACATAACAAAACCCTTTCTGCTCTTTAGAAAGCAGATGCAGGACAGGTCGGTGGCTATATCAGCAAAGGGATCTGGTTGTATAAACTGAACATGGACATTAAATTTACTTTTTTCTTGTTTCAGTGCTGTGTTCTCATGTGTGACATTTTTTGTACATACCTTCTGTCATTTCAGCTGCTCTTTATTGGGTGGCAACAGGGGGTCCATCTATGCCTAATATAAGGGTTGAAGTTATTGTCTCTCTAGAAAAGATGGCAGGCCTAATGCTAAGAGTCTTGTGTTCTTTTGACTCTAGATGCATTTCGATACCCCAAGTGTCTTGCCTCAGCCAGAGTTCTATTAAAGACCACTGGAGGGTTGGCTAGCACTTGTGACTGCATGTACTCACTCTATTTTACTTTGAAGTATCAGCATAGCTGCTGTGGCTAGTCAGATGTTACAATATCTAACTGTTTGATAGTAATTTATTATTACAAATATGTTTTGATGGGTGGGTCGTCATTTAGATTTTGACTCTGCTTTGATTTTATACTGTGCGAGTTCCTCCCCCACCTCCAGACTCATAGATTCATAGATTAGTACTAGGCTAATTGCCATTGTGGGCCATTTTAAGCCTAGCCAATTATCCCTTGTGAGACTCAAACCCTGTACCTTGTGTTTGTAAGGCAAACACCTTAACCATTTTTGTGGTCATCTGTGCAACTCTACCTCAAGCTCTGGATCAACATAACCACATTATGTTAAAGTTTTGTGCCCAGGAGATAAGCAATGAATTGGATAGTATCCTAAGGAAAGAGAGTAGATATGATTAAACAGCATGCAAGAACATGCAGACAATCTGGCATCCTTAAATTGTACATATTAGGTATATAGCTGGATGTGGTCATGGAAGGCCATTATTTATTGATGAGGGTTGCTTAGGTATATGCTGGCAAACATCAGAAGATTTTTTAGGTTGTCAGAAGTGGACATTACATATTTAAAAGTGCAAATATTGCCATTTGCTGCTTGAGGATTATGTTATTGTTGCTAGTATGGGGGGGGGGCAGGTTAGCTGCATTGTAACCTTTTTTGCTTTTTGTTTGGCGAATGAGATTGTGATTAGCAGAAGTAAATTCTTCCATAACAGGCAGTGAGGTTTTGTGGATAAAGCTGCTGCACAATATAAAGAGCAGCAGTTCATTTTGGTCATTCAGAATGGTCATTGCTAGCAAGTGGAGAAATCACCACCTCATCATGAGCTCTGCCTGACCTGTTAAAGATCAAGTCTGGAATGCTGTCTTGTCTTTTCCCTTCTTGTACCGAATAAGTGAAGTCTTCCAGATCTGGGCTTCAACTAGAATCCCTTCCCTTTGTGCCCTGGATATGGTAGCGGACTAGTCTGCAGTGAGAAGACTGACAAATCCCATCATAGTCACTGTCTACATCTGCTCCCCTCTACTGAAACTACCCTCCATGGGTTTTCACCACTCTGCCAAACCTGAGTTTCAGTGACCTTTCAACCTTTCCCCATTCTCCTTCTAGTCGGCTCCCAATTCCTTTATCTTTCTACAGTACATCGTAAGCTATCCCTTTCCTTACATAAACCTCCACCCATACCCTTATTGCTACTATCAGAAGTGCAGGGCCCAATACTGAGGGTCCTGGCCTTATGGCAATTATGCTGCCAATTCTGAAAATTGCTTTTATACCTTCCCCCTACATGAAGGGCTGTGTCCCCAAACTCCTGCTGGTTACATATTCCACTGAACACTATACCTGGAAGAAAAGGATATACTTTCAGATATCACAGTTTTAGAGTCGGTCAATATATTCCCCTCATCACACTTACATTTTCCCTTTTTGGACTTTTAACAGGCCCTCACTTCCTTTTTTACCTGAAGATGCAACAGCATGAAACTAACAAATCCCAGTATCTCTCTTTTGCATTGCCAGAGCCTCTGTGATGGTGGCAAGATCCTCCATGTAAGATCCCATGGTGGTCAGCAGCATCCCTTCTTCTTCCTAAGCTTCTAAGACTGAAGAATCTGACTTTTCAAACCCTTTATTGCTAGCTGCTCACTGCTTCCTCCCTTCCTGAGTGCCCGACATACTTAAACCACTCCATCATACTTCCCATGTACTCTTACTTTATTTTCTTCTTCCCTTCCCTCCAACTCACTTTAAATCTATTTATTTATTTTATTTGCATTTTGTTGACCAGGTTAGTCCTACTAGGCAAATGGCCTCTGTTCAGGGGAGACCCAAAGTGATATTCATACTAAATAGATTAACTTTGCCCAGTTCACCAGGGAATTGTCCCTAATCTTTTCTATAAGTGCCGAGGTATCTTTTATATCTACTTGTTCTACCACAAACTCAGGCAGATGGGCCCTCTGTTTAACATTTCATCCAAAGAAAGACATACTCCAGATTTTAGCATCCACTAATATGTTACACTGGAGAGTCAGCATTGGAAAATTAATCCAACTATTTAGTGTAGGAATAGATCCCAAAGCCTTCTGCATCAAAGGCAAGTGTTTTACATACTGAGCTACTAAGACTGCTGATGTGAGGGTGTCCACATCTCTCCAACTTCTCATTCAGCATTCCTGCCATTCTTTTACTGAGGTGAAAGCCTATCTTCAGCATAAAAAGCTCCATACTAGCTGTTTACATATGTATAGCCAGTGCCCCTCACCTCCGTCCCAAGTATGCACTGAAAAAATATAGGGGTATCTGAGCAGCTTTGATGAGTTGGCTGCTGTCAATGTTAAGACCTCTAAGAAAGCCACCATGTACCCAACCCCCTTGGCAGCTTGGCACAACCCCAGCTGTTCCTCCATTGTCCATACTGCCAGGTCACTGGCTATGATGTAGATCGCAACATGAGACCTGGTCCTGTAGTATAGTTCATGTTATACATAAGTAAACTGGACTCACTGGGAACTCTTTTTGGTCATTATAACAACACTAGAACTAAGAAAATGCTCTAACAGCAATACAGAACTACCATACATAGCCCCCCAAAAATAAAACAATGTCCATCATTGTTCCCCACTACCTCTCAACTCTCTTCTACTGTTGTGTGCAGCTCTTTCTCATATCCCTGAGATTCTGAGTCCCTGGCGATATAATGACTAATTACCAGTATCTTGTCTAAACCATCAGTGTTCTCTGATCGTTCATAATACCTTAACAAGTAGTGCTCGATTATCCTGTCTTCATTACACCCTGCAATCTCTTTGACTCTTCCTAGCCAGATACTGCTCCATCATCTCTCCTTCCTTTGTCCTAGACTTGTCCAACTGCCTTACACCTCTGTTTTTCTTTACTGACCTGTCCCTTATTTAGGCAGAGGCCCTGAATTCCTGGCACAGTTAGCTGCTCGGTTACAGACATAAAAGTCTATAATAGCATCCTCCTTCTACCTCTTGCCCCATTATACTACATCACTCATCCCCTCTCATTGATCCACCAGTTAAACCTCTCTCTCTATCCTCCAGTCACTCTCCTCTCAGTTATTACTTCCTAATTCCCCAAGTAAGGTGCCTCACCTGCATCTTAGAATCTGGCTATTTATGGCTCCATCTTTGCAAACACTCCAGGAGAAATCACCTTTGTTTGGGTATCATATCTATCTTACCTAACTAATTGTTTGAATATACTTCATCCTTCTGTGGTGTCTCCCACTTCACATTCCCACAGCTATATCGGTATCCAGAGTCCCTGCATTTCTCATTCCAACCTCTGCATCCTCCCATATGCATTTCAGACTAGCCTTCAAACACAATTCTCTGAGTCATGCTGCCAGTCCTCATCTAGAACACCTCACAATATACCTGTTACCCTCCAATCCACATCCTAGATTATTACTTATTTACCTATCTGTGCCCTGTTTAAGGTTAACTAATTTACTGGTGATGTTCACTTTAACTTGAACTAGTAAGATTTTTTTCTTGTTACTTCCAGCTGTTTGAAGGCTTTTGCCTCAATGCATTTGATTTTTTTATTTCTGCTAAAATAGCTTATTTCTGTCATTCTATTTAACTAAGCTAACTGATGGTACTACCTGGTAGTTATATGATGGAAAACAATTTAACTTAGCTTGTGTATGTGTTTCTCTTTGTTTATATAATTTAACCATTATACCCCTAACTGGGAAAAGCCAAAAGACACAACAACAACAAATTTTACTAACATCACCAAACAATGTACAGTACTGAAGTAGTGTAACACAACCAAATAAAAACTAACTGATACACTCTTGTGACACTTCTGAAAATTGAGAGGTTTTGTTCTTTTATTAATTTGTAAGAATATCTTCAAAACTGAAGGCTATATACATACTCAGACTTTTACATTTACAACAGTCATGTATATCAAGTCTACTGATAAGTTTCCATCAGCCACAATGTTTAAAACAATGTATTAAATCATAAATATTGAAAGTACATATCAATTAAAACAATTGTTTAAATAGCTACTTAAACCAACTGCACTTTAAAATACATTTAACGTTTATTATTTCATTTAATGCTTGACATTCATCTGTAGCTAATAATAGCTGCTACTGAGCTTCTTTAATCACAGGTTCATTACTGACGTGTGTCTATATCATGTTATCGAAAGTTTACTTAATCGAATCAGTAAAGGTCGAACTTTATTGATTGATTAAGTAAAACATTGAATAACGTAAAAAAAAAAACAAATTAAAAAAAAACTAAATGGCGTAGGCAGGGGGGTAAGCCCACATACACCCCCCCCACACCCCCTACTTAAATATACCAACTCAGAGACCGCACTACGTTGAGGTAAACATAAATCTCCCCTTACGGAGATTTCCGTTTACTTGCACGATGTTCTTCACTTTCGATATTGTCGTGCCGACAATATAAGACTCGATATTGTCAGCTTACGACAACGTGAAGTAGACCCACTGAAGCCCCCGCCCCCATGCAGAGTCAGACTGTGGTCAAATAGGGCCATCAGCAGGGTAAAAAACAGGCCTTCCCCACCTGCAGCCATTCCAGTTTCCAATTAGTTGGTTCTCTCCCCCTTGGCAGAGGATTAAGGCCTTGTTAAAAGCTGTCAGGGTACACACCATTTTTTTTCTTTACTTTTGAAATGATTTTAGAGATGTTGATTTAATTTAAAACTTATAATTTATTTATCCTCTGTTGACCCGATTAGTCCCACTAGGTTAGTAGCCTCTTTTAAGGAAAAACCTGAGATGACATCATACCTCTCAACTGTCCAGATTTGTGCAGAATGTCCAGATTTTGGCCTCACATTTTTGATCTGTGGTTTTCTTGAAAAATCACTGGGATGATCTGAGAATTAAAGTCAGTAAATAATGACATACATTTGAGTTTCAGACTTCAAATCCTTCAGAAAATGTAAGTTATCACAAACCCTGTTACCCTAGCAACTTTCTAGGTTTATAAGAGCAATATTTAAAATCTGTCCCTATTTTTGGGCCTTTGTCCCCATTTTGTCAGGCTTTGCCCAGATTTCTTGCATTAAGTTATTGAGAGGTATGGATGGTATCTATTCTACTTTTGGAAATTTGCCCTGGGCAGCACAGTACTTCCCCTACACTTTTCAATAGGTGTCATTAGATCTTTTAGATCCACTTGAGCTTCCACCAACTCAGGCAAATGGAGCCTCGGTTTAATACCTCACCTGATGGACAACATACTATGGAGTGCAGCACCCCCTTATGCTGCACTGCACTCTCAGCAACCCATTTATCTTGTGTGGAAATAGAACCCACATCCTTCTACTCCAAAGGAGAGTGTACTACCTGTTAAACCTCTAATGCTGCTTTCAAATTTTATAGCACAATCACTCATGGCCATTTATAAACAAAACAAAACAGCTAGCATTGAAAACAGACCTATATGAACAGCTCATATTCACTGAACATGCAGTGAACCTCACTCTCATTGAAAATACACATGGCCAGGGGCAAATTAAGTATACCTTGGTCCCTAGTCTGTTTTCCAGTTATGGGTCCAATGCATTTATTTTTAGGACTACTCATAAATACATGTGTTCTTTAATTCACCTTCCTGACCATTTTAAATTCATTACTTGTTTAATTTCAGCAATATTTCTTGTTTAAGACAACATTTGATAGCGTGCATTTTAGACGTATAGTTTTGAACATTTTTTTCCAAAGCAGTGAAACAAAATGTATGAACCAATATTGCCAAAAGTACCCATTTCCGTACATTTCAACCAACTCTAATAACTGACAGAAATTCAGTGATTTGTCAGTGTCTGATAGAGGATTAAGGCTCTTGCCTCCTGCTGCCAACCTTCTGCAGCCAAGGAAAAGGGTTTGAAACTGAACACATCACTTAATTAACCAAAGTGCCATTTGTAATGGGGGCATTACACACACCTCAGATACAAAAACACTCTCTCTTTCTCACACCATACCTCTCAAGTGTACCTCATTATGAGGAATGTACCTCATTTGGGGTATTAATTTATTAAAGGATCTTCTTTATAAGTAAAACCAGCATATTTTAACCATCCTATGACCTTCCTAGTTGAAGTTGTTTGTAAGCCGTTAGTATGTGTTCCACATTTTGCCCATTTGTTCCACATTATGAAGGCGAGTGTTCCTCATTTTGGAGATGGAAGGTTGAGAGCTATGTCTCACACCGATCCTTCTTCCAAGCAATACAGCCAAAGTGCCCTTTGCAATGGGTACATTTCACACACACACACACACACACACACACACACACACACACACACACACACACACACACACACACACACACACACACACACACACAAAACACTGAAAGAAGGGATTCTTAACCAAATATCCAACCAAATCATTATGTTAGCAAAAGCTTAAACGCCTCTTACCCCCATTGCACCTCTTCTTAGCTGATGAAATACATTCTCAAAAATGACAGATATTGTGACTGTCTGTATTTTTAATGTTTGCAAAAGTACTTAGATACATTCTCACATATTTTATGCAAATATCATGCAATATTTAAGTGTACAAAGACTTTGCATCAGTTGTAATCTATAAGGTTTCTGTGCCTTCAAAATTATATGTTCTTAATTGTTCTAAAAGGACACACTAGTCATTTAAATGCAATTGTATGTTTTGCACAATACAACAGAAGACAGTATCTAAATAAACTGATATGAATTCTGTCTTACTTATACTCTGATGTAGCAAATGGTTTAAAAGGCGTATCTTATGAATTTTTGAAAGTTCTTACTAATATCATCTTTAAAAACTATGCAACAATAATGCTATATAACCCTAAATAAAAATAATTATATTAATCATCGTGATAAAACACTTCTGCACTTCTGACATGGTAAATATCTCATAAAAGTAATCATCACTGAAATGTTCTTGCAACTTACCTGCATAAACATTATCCACTATAACTACTCTGCTTCTTGTATCCAACTTCATAAACCATAAATTGTTGAAATGCCTTAATTCAGATAAGATTTCCTCTCATTCATAATTATTCCATTTCAGTGTATTTTTCCTCAATAAGCACTCTTTCAATGTCCTCCTTACAAGCTTTCATAAATGTACCTAAAGTACTAAGTAATCAATGATTAAATAAACTCTTATAGGTTCATAGGTAGGTACCAGGCTATCGGCCCAAGGGCCTACGTAAGCCTAGCCAACAAGGTTCCCTGGCTTACGCCACCCAAGAAAGTTATTTTCCTGTGCCACTGTCGAGCAGAGACACAGAAGTGATCCCCAGGGTGTATTTCCTATTTCCCATCCACTCATCAAGATTTTTCTTGAAGAGTGCTAATGAAGAACTTTGCTTGACATAGATGGGTAGCCTATTCCAGAGTGTGGAAAGTCTCTGGGACAGGAATCTATCCCTCCAGCAAGTCCTGTTTATTGTGGTGACAAAGTTTAGGTCTCTAGAGCGTGTAGCTCGGAGGGATTGGGATTTCTTTAGGTGTAGCATGTCCAACAGCTCTGGGTTTGACATAGCTTTATATGTTAGGCAGAGATCATCTCGGAGTAGGCGATATGCTACGGAGTAAAACTGGAGTTTTTTGAGGCAGTCATTGTAGGGCATTTGTTTGAGGCCAGTAATCCTCTTTGTGAGGTACTTCTGTGGCCTTTCCAGCTGCTGCAGATGTCTTGTGAGGTACATTCCAAAAGGGGCATTGTACTCTATAATGGGTCTAATGAGTGTCGAGTAGAGGGGAACAATGACCTCTTTTTTCCTGAATGACAACCCTTTTATGATGAGGTGTGCCATGTAGAAGGACTTCCTGACTACTGTGGCGATGTGACTATCAAAGGAGAGACTACTGTCCACCTGGGTCCCAAGGTCTCTTATCACACATTCGGTGTTAAGTAGATTGCTGCCTATGTGGTAGTTCATGGGTGCAGAGTTTTTACCAAAGGGGATGACACTGCACTTTCTGGCATTGAGCTTGAGGCCATGGCTCTGACACCAGGCATCTGTCTCAGCGAGGCCCTAATGTAGGATGTCCACATTATTTGGGGACTTGACTATGGCTCCTAGTTTGCAGTCATCTGTAAACTTCATTAGCCAGAGGCCTTCTGTGTTAGCCTGTACTTCAGAGAAGTAGATACCAAACAGGAGAGGTCCCAGAACAGAACCCTGAGGTACTCCACTTGTCACTGCTTTGAGGTCAGATTTGGAGTCGGCAACTTTTACAGTGTGGGTTCTGTCAGTGAGCCAGTTGGCAACACATCTTGTGATGTTTCATAGTTTCATAGTAGTGTACTAGGCTATCTGCGGGGGGGGGGATAAGCCTAGCCAACAGTGATGTGGCTTTGGCTTCACCATATATATATATATAGTTGCACCTCTCTAGTAGACACATGTGGGACCCCCTTATTTAGTAAAAAACTACCTCTGTCTAGTAGTGACACAGAGGTGACTCGAGTCCCAAACTTGTATCCATGCATGAGATCATTTGCTTTTTTTTGAACAATGCAATCTGTCTCTCTCTCTCTCGTTCCATGTTTGGTTTTTTCGTGTTATGTATATCCCTATCCCTCTCTATCCCCCCCCTATCAGCCCATGTTTTTGTTTTCTTATTTGTGCAGAGGTTGAAGTTGGTGTGTGGTTCTGGTGGTTGGATTTTTGATTTTTGTCCATGGAGCATGTTCCTGGTTGTCTGCCTGGATGTGTTAGGCAAATCACCCCTGAGCAGGTGGCGGCTGTATGCTCTGAGCTGGAGCTTCTGAAATCTAGCTGGATAAGGCTGATGTCTAGCTTGATAAGGTTGATGATCCCTCTTCAGGAGTTGTCTTTGTGCGGGTGAGATACATCCCAAATGACCGGGTGAGATCAACATTATATGGGCATTATATTCAATCATGGGCAATACAATCCTTTGAATATAGAGGTATTGATGAGAGATGAGATCTGAATGAGATGGGCAAGGTGATATGTCTTTGGACTGACTTTTTTGGCAACATTTTTTGTGAGGGTTGATCTATCGACTTGGTCCCCACACTAATTTGAGTTCTTCCGTATTCAGTTACTTCTTGTCATTCTTATATTTTTTTTGTTCCCATTTTTGTTTTCTTTGGATTTTTTTAATTTTTTGATTTTAGGTTTTGAGCCATTTTTCCAATTGTTGCTGTTTAGGAAGAGTGTGTCAGTGTGTGTAGTCAGTTCGGCAGTTGAGGAGATCATGTGTCAGCAGGTGTCAAAGCAGTTGCATCTTCTGCAGCAGTTTACCCAGTTTGATCTGCTGCTTTTAAATCTGAAGTAGACCATAATGCTGGTGGCTGGAGAGTAAAGATTGAGAATAGGAGTGCCACAAACTGGGACCTTGTTTGACACCACTTGTGACTGGTTTTTTTAATGATTTGCTACCATTTTTTGCCAGTATACTTTTATCTTTTTAGCCAGTTTTTGTCAATGATATGCTGGTGGATTTGAGCTGCTAGGCTTGTCAATGATGCCAGTGTGTGGCCGTGTGTGTCCTTGCCCTTCAGTGTGGCACTAGTGACCCTCATGATGGTGTGGACAGCTGTCTCGGCAGGATCTGCCTTTCAAGAAGTCAACCAAGTTTAGATTTAGGGCCTAAGAGGAACAATCTGGGATCAAGTATGATTTCTGGGTCCCTTTGCCCCATGTTGATCCCCAATTGATTCTTTCATGAGTTCCATGATTCCAGCCTTCATCAGACCACTGGTCAGGCTTGTCAAACTAGGTAGTTACCAGGCCAGTGTTCAGAGTGACTTTGTGGAGTGGGAGGACCACTGCTGTGAGTGTAGTGTTCAGTGTTTAGATATCTATAGAGTAGTGAGGCTATGAATAGTTACCTTCATAGGTCCACGTTCTTGCTGTGTTGAAGTTCATGATTCGGGTCCCAGGGGTGTGTGATGTTTGTGTTTGATGCTTGTTTTTTGCCTTGTTGAGTGCTGTTCACATGGGTGTGGGGGAGGAGGGGTAGGTTGAACCTATCTGGGAGATGGGGGGGTATGTCGAGGGGGTGGTGAGGAGAATGTCATTGCTTGTAATACAGAGCATATCTGAGAATTCTGGTATTAGGTTCTGACATAATTTTTTTCATGTGTGATCTTAGCTCCTGAGAAGATTCCAGATTTCCCTCAGGTTTGTTTTGACATGTTTTTGAAGGCAATCTTTTTTTTTCTTTGTTTTAGATTTTTTTTTCTTTTTTTTTTTTTTTTTTTGTTTTGAGATTAAGTTCCTTTTTTTTTTTTTGTTTGATTTGAAGTTGTTTCCCCTTTGGGTGTGTTGGTTGTTGTACAGTTTCTTTTTTCTTGGTTTTTTTTTTGGTTTTGGGGTCTCCACCAAACTGGGGTTGTCTTTGGAAGGCTTTTTCTTTGATTTCAGCATTTTGGGATGATGGATTCATGCACTTTTGGAGAGATTAGGATTTGTGGATTTGTCATTTTTTTGATTTTGGGATTTGGTTTTGTAGGCTTGTCTTTTGTTCTCAATTTTTTTTGAGGTTTAAAAAGTCAGCTTTTAGTCTTTTTTTCAAAAGTTTCTTTAGTCTGGGGTTGGGGGGGGGTGATCAGGCCATGATGGGTCGTTTTCAGTTATATCATCTCATTGTTATGAGGGGTCCTTGTAGGAGTCACATTTGTTATTGGACCTCCCATTTGTGATAATCAGCAGGTATATATAGGCTCTCTATATAGGGTGAGTGAATAGTTGAAGTGGGCTAGGTAGTTGATAGTAAAGTCACCCAATATGAGTTAGGGGGTGGTGTGTTCTAGAATAGTGGGCTGTTTGGTGATGTTTGGAGTGGGGAAGTGTTTTTGCAGATGGTGTTTGGGATGACTGTGTTTGGGGGGATGAGTTCTTCAACATGATGGTTCACCTGGGATTGTTTTCTCTGATGGGAACATTGCCTATGGTTTCTGATGATTTTATGTGTCCAGAGGTGAAGGTGGTATTTATGCCTTACTGGGTTTGAGTCACTTTATGAGTAGGGAGTTCCCCTGGAACTGTATGCAGCCTCCCTGACTCTTGCTGGTGTGAGCCGGAACTTGAGGGTGCAGGTTACTGCTGAGAATATGGTTTGATCCTGGCTTGAGAAGTGCTGAGCTACCATACCAGAGATTTAGACTGAGTTTTTAGCAGCTGGATTATCCATTGTTTTTTATTTTTGTTTTTGCAGGGTTTTTGCATTTGATTTTTGTGCTTTTTTACCTTTTGCATTTTGAGTTTTTTTTTTTCAGGCCAGTTTTTGGAAAGCCTTTGCTGAATGGCCAAAGCCAGCCCTCTAGCAGAAACGGCTTGCCAGTTATTCCATCCCTGACAGGCACACATGTGATCCCCCTAGAATGACACCAGGATTAAGCCAATTATTAAAATCATGTCATTTGTCTCTTTGTACATTGTATCATTGACAGACATGCAGGATGCTCTCAGTGATTATCATTCTTTCTTTCTGGGGCATCATGGGTCTCCATCTCCTAGGTGTCAGCAGGGGAGGGGGTCAGGTCTGGGTCATCTGGGCTACATAAGTTGACTCTCCTCATTTGGAATCATGTAGTCATTTGAGTGCGTCTCAGGTCATTCACCCAGATCAACACTGAGTGAGCATTCATTGTACTTGCTTGCTAGTGACTATTGTGTGTGTAATGTGGCAATTGGTGTGTGATAGGTGGCTCTCCCTATTCCCCCTCTCTTTGGAACGTCTTTTGGTCCTGGGGCTGTGAGTACTATACACCTTTGTTCTGGTGTATGTGTGTCTGGTATGTGTTTGTGTGTGGTTTGGTTTGTTGTGTGTGTGTTGCCTATGTTGTTTGGGTGTGTTATTGTTTGGGGTTGTTGTAGTTGTCTTTGTTTTGTTGTTGGTGTTTTGCTTTATTTTGGTATTTGTTTTTTATATAGTAGTTGTGTTTGGGTAGTATTGGTTTGTTTTGTTATGTGTTTTGTTGTTGGTTGTGTGTTGGTTGTGTGTTTCTGGTTTTGTTGTGTCTGGCAGGTCTTGCTGTCCTCCTCTTTAGTCTAGTTGTCCCTGCATCTTAGGAGTAGAGCCAGGAGAGTAGAGTATAGTTGCATCTCTCACAGGTATGTGTGTGTTAGTAGGAAGAGAGAGAGTTGGTGTAGAAAGGGAGAGAGAGTGTTTGTCTATAGACTCTTTGATTATTAGTTTAGGTAGGTAAGGACAGAGGTAGTGGAAGGGGTAGTGACTATTAGTAGGTGCCTGTAGACATTACTTTAGGTTGGAGTTAAGGAATTATGCTATTGTTAGGTGCTAAGTGCTAAGTTTATTATAGACAAATGGACAGCTAAATTTTCTAAAAGAGCTGACTTTTAAAAAAAAATTGAAATAGACTAAGAATATAAACTTAAGTAAAAGAAGTAAGACCTTGCAAAGAAAAATAAAATCAGCCAAAATGAAGATGAAGAAAAAACTTAAAGGGAACCAAGGAAGACCAAGAACGGATTGAAATGATGTAGGGATTTATACCTAGTTTAGTGAGTTTAGCTATAATTCCAGAATGGGGGATGGTGTCGAAAGCCTTGGCGAGGTCAAGATAGGCTGTGTGAACCACCTTACCCTCATCTTCGGCTTTGGTGACTGCCTCAAAGAAGTCGATCAGGTTCAGGAGGCATGATCTGACTTTCACAAACCCGAACTGGGTGGGATCCAGAGTTTGGAGGTTACCAATGTCTTTGTTTATGAGTTCCATGATGATACATTCCATGGCCTTGCACACCAGGCTCGTCAGGCTAATAGGTCAAGAGTTCCCGGGGTCAGTGGTGGCTCACCTTTGTGGAGTGGGATAACTGTTGCTGTGCACCATTCAGTGGGCACAAAGCCTGATGCGAGGCTATTACTGAACATGGTGCTTAAGTGGGGAGCCAGTTCATTCTGAAGTTCATGTAACACGCAGCCTGGTATGTTGTCCGGTCCCATGGATGCTGCGTTTTTGGCTTTAGAGAGTGCAGCTTTTACCTGCGTAGTTGTGATTACAGGGACTCTGCATTCTTCCTGTATAGATATGGGCCCTTTAGGGGGTGGGAGGGTAAAGTTAGCACTGAAGCTATCTGCCAGGATGTTGGCAATATCAGCTGGTTTTGTAATTTTCGTGCCGTTGTGCTGTAACTCAGAGCAGATCTGGGTGTTGCCATCGAGATTCTTGACATAGCTATAGAATGCTTTGTGGTTGTCCTTGGATTTAGTGGTGATTTTGTTTTCGTAGCTATCTTTGGAGGATCTTATAAGGGATCTCAGCTTCTTACTGAGGCTGACCAGGGAGCTCCTCCACTCATGGGATTTTACTCTTTTGCAACAGTTTCTTCCTTCTGCTGTACAGTTTGTTTATGGCAGGGGACCACCAGATTGGCTTCCTTTTTTTGGATGATAGAGCCTTGGTTCTGTTTGGGCTAGCACGATCCATGCACTTGTGTAAGTGCTTATAGAATGCATTTGTGTTGGTTTCAGCAGTTTTAACTGTATTGTCCATCTGCATGGGTGTCATGAAGTTCACCACTTCTGTCTTAAGAAGCATGAAGTTGGCTTTGGAGAAATTATTTACCATGGTTTCCTTAATGGGGGGTGGGGGAGGGATGTGGATATCAAGGGTGATTAGCTTATGGTCAGAATGGACCAACGAGGAGTTGACTTCAGTTGTGGAACAGTGGTCACTCATGTTGGTAATGACTAGGTCTAGGATATTGATGCCCCGGGGGGGGTGGATAAGTTGAGCCAGGGCACTGGACTTTATGAATTCCAGAAAGCGTTGAGCTACAGAGTTGGTACATGAGTAGTTTTCCCAGTTAATGATGGGGTAGTTGAAGTCGCCCATTATTAGGGTGTTTGGTTTAACCCTAATATTTTCCAGTACATCAAGAAAAGGGGAGTGGGAATCCTGGGGCATGGTGGGGGATCTGTAGTAAGCTATAATTTGGATTGCAATTTTGTCCCAGAGTTAGTTGCACTTGGATAACCTTGGATGCATTATGCTGAGCAACTAGCCTGGAGGTGTGGAATTCCTTAATGACTATGGACACACCTCGGCCTTAGGTGTTTCGGTCCAGGTTACATGGCCGAAAAATGTGGTATGAGTTATAGCCTGGTAGTGCAGGGGTGCTCTCTGGAGCCTTGAACCAGGTCTCCGTCACTACACAGATATCGATGTTCTCCATTTTAAGGAGTGCCCCGAGTGAGTGCATTTTGAGATTTAGACTTCTAGCATTGAGTAGCATTACCCTCAGTTTTTGCTTGCCCATTCCTGTTATGGTGGTGAATTTGTTATTTGAACCTTGCCTAAAAAAGGCACTATATGGGCAGCAAGAGACTTAGCCAGTATCCGGAATCCCAGGGGCAACAGGTGCAGGCTCTATGGCAAAGCATCGTGGTCTGTTAACCATGTCATCCCAAGCAGACAGATACTGGATCCCCTTAGAATGACACCAGAAGCTTAGCCAATTGTTGAAGTCAATCATTTTGTCCTTGTACTGCAGTATCATTCTGGGCGATGGCAGAATGCTACTCAGGGCTAGGGTCATACCTGTCTGGGCTACAAGATTGGAGAGCTCTTCCATGTCTCTTTTCATATAGTCTAGGGAGGTACGTCTCAGGTCATTCACACCAACATGGACAATGACCGAGTCATATTTGTACTTGTTGTGGAGTGACCTGAGTGTGTGGGTTATGTGGCGGATCCTGGCACCCGACAGGCAGCTGACAGTAGCCTTTTCCTTGTTTAGCCTGGTGAGTGGGACATCAGTGTGCCTGACTATAGAGTCACATATGACTAGTGTGTTGGGTACGTTGTTTTGGCTTATTGGTGTGGTTGAGTGGCACATTGAGTCTGTGGGCTATGTGTCATTTGAGTTGTATTGGGGGATGGAGGTTGCTTGCGTTTCTGGTTTGAAGGTCTCTGTTGCTTAGACAGATTATTATTTAGAGCCTCTGCGAATGTTTTTGTGTTACTATGTGTGGATTTTGGTGGTGTAGATTTAGCGAGACTATATGACAAGTGTGGTGTGGTGCAAATGTTTACCTTCTCCTCATGACTGTCAAATTCAGTCTTGATTGGAGAGAGCTTTACCTCCAGTTTGGCTAGATAAGTGCATCTCTCACAGGTTGTAGTGTTGGGTGGTAGGAGGAGAGGGTTGTCTGTGTACATGAGGCAATTTCTACATTGCCTCAAGATGCCCAGATTCATCAGATAGACAGGAGAGAACACTGGGAGCTGACCTTTGGACATGCCTGAATAAAAAACTGTTTTTCTCTAGATAAGTGAGGAAAGTGAGTACAAGAGCTGTTTTTCTCTAAGCAAGTGAGGAAAGTAAGTACCATAACCGTTTTCCTCTAGGTAATGAGGAAGGTTGAGTGCTGTAGTAATTAGTAGCTTATTTAGTGCTTACAAGTTCTGAACAAGTGCTGAGCATGAATAAGCAAATTTAAGTGCTAAAACTAAGAATCTGTATCTGTACTAGACGAGTTACAGGACAGAAACAAATGCAAATGCAGGCTTTCAAATCAGAAAGTTGAGAGAGATGGAAGAGATTTCCCAAACAGCTAATAACTACAATTTCTGGGCCAGAACCACTCCTTATGTGGTAGACCGGTTACCTAGTGCTTACCACTCCTACTGATAAGCTAGAAGGCTTCCCTCCAACACAGAAAGGCTTGGGGGGCTCAGAAGCTTACATACAGTCCTGGATACAGCAAATCTATATCTGGAACACTAGTTACAGGGAAGGTAGGAAACAGGCTTACTGTTTTGTTTTTTTTTTTAACAGAAAAATAGCAAAAACAGTAGTAAAAACAATTCACATGCAGTGCAAGCTAGCACACTTGAGTATGTAGCAATATTAGACCAAACACAGTTTAAAAAATGCAATTAAATTAAAAAGGACTAAAAGCAAGTGCAGAAAAAGTAGGTAGAGGTGGGATTGAGGGAGTGTCCCAGATCAAATCTACAGTGGGGCGGGCAACTGCAAAAGCCACCAAATTTAAACTACAAGCCAAAAATAGTAAGGGTGGGTGGGATGAAACAGTTTCAACAGAGCTCTAAGCAACAACTAACAGTGAAAACTCTAAAACCAAAAAAATATGCTCAGCTCTGTATATTTGCAGAAAGATTGGAAAGCAGTCTCTCAGAACACAGGTTCCAGCAATGAAATGCAGGCTGTTACTATACTATTATAAGTCATGGAAAAATTAGAAATATCATTTAAGACATAATGCAAATTAAGTTTATAAATATATAGGCTTAAGCCACTCAAGACACTAACCATGTCAGATTTTGTCAATGGCATAAATAAAAAATCATTGTTTAAAACACTTGATGTCTATTTAAGTTATAGCTTCTAAAATTAAAAACCAGGGAACTTATAATTCAAGTCCATTATCCCTAACCCATGATCCTTCCTCATATCCTGCACCTCCCCCATTGCTTGAATTCATGTTGTAAGATGCCCTAAGCAATGAGATTCTCAGTAGACTGTTCCAGTTTAAATTTGCTAACTTTTGTCCACCACGTATTCTGTCTGTGTTACTAGTCATATGCTTCATCAACACCAGCCATTCGGACCTTCTTGGAAGAGAAGGAAAGGGAAATCCTGTTTGCTAAACAGTTGGACAGAAGAAGATGGGAGGATGGAGTTCCTGATGGTCTACACTTTGTTGACTGAAAGACTTAATTTGCTTACGTTAGACCACATCAAGCAATGGACAAGCCTTATTTGTCCAGTAAAATAGATTGTCCCTGATAAGTTTCTTATGTTTCTTTTTTATCATAGTCAAAACAGATCTACCCAATATAAGAAACATACCATCATAAAAATCTTCGTATGTTGAGAAATTGTTATGATTTTTGATGGTGCTATCAAGATTACATATCTGTTTTTTTCAGGTCATTAATTATTTGATTATTGTGCTGAACAAGTATCCTGAGGACCTCCAGACCAGTATTGTTAAATAATGAAACTAATTCCTTGTAAACTGAGTCTTGGTCAGTTATACCACTGGGAAATTTGTATAAGCGCAGTCCCAATGGTAATTGTTTGAGCTTTATATACCGTTTCAGATAAACGTTATTATAAAACCAATGATTTAAACGTAAGCAATTTTCCAATTCCCTAATATTTAATTTACGAGTACCTGCACATTCTGACTCGGCATGTGCAGAGAAAAGTCAAAAAATGGATTAAAACGTTGTCCCATGACCTTACTGAGTTGGGAACCCACTCTTGGAAATAAGTCTGCTGCATCAATAATTTCACTATCTTCAGTATACATACTTTTAAATATGCCCTGGGAACCTTCCAGTTAAACTCCAGCACTGAGGCTGCAATCTGGTTTGACACAAGCACTGAGTGAATGGTGAGATTCATGTAAATGTTACTGATAGTAATATTTTTTACAGGTTATCTCCGATGTTTACTATAGCCAGAAAATTAATAGCATAACACAATGAATTTTAAAAAAAAATGAATTCCTATATATTTTCAGACTTTTAAATTTATAAGAGTCATGTGTATCAAGTCAGTGATAAATCTCCACCATCCACATTTGCAAAAAGGTATTACATTATAGTTAAATACTGAAAATACATGAATTAAGACAACTGATTAAATAATCATTTAAACTGATCACTCTTTTAGAATACATTTAATATTAATCATTTCATTTAATCTTGAGAACTTTATCTGCAGCTAATAATAGCTACCATTTTACTTCTTTTCTTTCAAGTTCATTACTGAAGTTACCTATTCTAATGTCCAATTTTGAATGATCCAGCACAGAAAATACACATTTTCCAAAAATCTTTATAATTAACATGTTTGCTAGTGCATTTGAATGGTCTTGTCTATGCTCATTTATTTTTTGAGAGTGCTTCCTTGTGTTTTAACTCACAAAGAAACTCTCACAGCTACAGTATCTGGCAACATACATCAACCATTATGTATCATAGCTCTTTACCCTCACTTTTCATTATTATTTTACACTTTCTTCCTATGTTTGTACATACATCATTTACAACCAAGTCACTCTACACAGTTCTGCCTCTCTGTACACACAACTAAAACAACTTTATCTTCTTTCATATACATCATCAACACAGACTTGAAAAATAAAATACAGCAGCATATCTCTTACTTCCAGTACGAGCCTCTCTAACCTTATCCCGTCTCTGTCTACACTTAACCCTATCACTAACAACCTTATTGAAACCATGCTCATACACATCTACACTTAACCCTATCACTAACAACCTTATTGACACCATGCTCATACACATCTACACTTAACCCTATCACTAACAACCTTATTGAAACCATGCTCATACACATCTACACTTAACCCTATCACTAACAACCTTATTGACACCATGCTCATACACATCTACACTTAACCCTATCACTAACAACCTTATTGAAACCATGCTCATACACATCTACACTTAACCCTATCACTAACAACCTTATTGAAACCATGCTCATGCACATTCTACAATTCATTCTATTCTTTGCACTTAAACAACATACATGCTACCACAAACCTCTGTGTACTACCCATAGACCTGACTCCATCTCTAACACTCCCAGTAGTAACTAGTCCTTACACTCATACAACTTACATGCTATCACAAACCTCTGTATACTAACTATATACCCAAACCTACTTCTAGCATTTCCATTTCGAACTCCACTGTATCTAGTATTACTAGATCTCATCATCTCTATCTCTTCAAACATACCATATAAAAACAAACTAAGCTATACTACACACCAGAAACAAACAAAAAAAAAAATCAAGCCAGAAAGTTGTTTCCTGGTCAGTATTTCTCAACTTCTCTACCACTCAATGGAGACATCCACCGTAAATCAAGCCCAGTTCAACACCCTTATTACCAACTCCCCAACCACTATAATGTCAATACCACTAAAACAGAAGTCATAGAGCAAAAGGTTAAAATTCATCAATATTAACTTCAGGACCATCGCCAACAAAGTAGCTGACTTGCATACATTCATATCACAATATGTCCCTGACATACTAGTAACTACCATGACATAGTTAAAAGCCATTATCAAAGACATTACCATTCTTCAGCCAGGACATAGCATACTTAGAGCCAATCTCACTGGCAAAAAGTCAGGTGGGGGTTGATATCATATATACTATGTAAACATTTCTGTATCAGAACAAATAGCCTGAATTTAACATGCAGAAATCCTTATTTCCTTTCTTACACTTAACTTAAATAAGAGTCTTTGTATCATTGCAGTTTAGAGAATGGGTGACCTGTAGATCACATCCTGATTGGAGAACAAATGTTCTCCAGAAGGGTGTTAATTTACAAGTAATGCCTACTGAAAAATGAGTCTGCCACTTCACAGCAGCATATCAAGCTGCTGTGGAGCTCAGACTGAAAAAAAAATAACGGCCGCCATTGTTTTATTTTCACTAAGCAGAGCTTTTGCTGTTTAGCAAGTGTAAAATAAAAAAGTAAAATAAAAAGCAAGTGTGTGTGTTTATATCTGCATGTGAGAGTGTATGCGTGTGTGAAAGTAAGAGAGAGAAACATGATCGAAAATAAATGAAACCAAAAAAAAGGGTGTGTGTATGTGTGTTTATGTTGCTGTCTGCCTGTATGAGTAAATCCATGCATAAAAGTAGTAAAAGGTGTGTGTGTGTGTGTGTGTGTGTGTGTGTGTGTGTGTGTGTGTGTGTGTGTGTGTGTGTGTGTGTGTGTGTGTGTGTGAGAGAGAGAAGAGAGAGAGAAAGTGAAGAGTGAGTGATCGGCTGCTCCCTGGCAGCATCACATAAGAGGTTTGCATACCTCTAACCCTCTCAGCACAAGAAATCTGGACAGTCACAAACAACGGGGAAACAAAGGACCAAATCTAGGGATCAATTTTAAATATATATAAATTAAGAAAACTTCTAAGACTCTTTGAGAAAGAACAGTGGACCTGCGATATTTAAGCGTTTTCATTCTTTATTTAATAGAACTTCATATTCTAATTCTGATTTTAAATATTGCTCTTATAAACTTAATTTCTGAAGGATATGAAGTCTGAAACTCAAATGTCTGTCATTACTTAATGAATTTGATCCCTGGTGATTTCACAGAACACTACAACTTTTATGAGGAATGGACCAACCATATCAGCCAAAACTCTGGATATTCTGCAAAAAGCTGGACAATTGAGAGGTTTGCTCTTGACTCTTAGTAAAAGATTACTGGTTAAGCCTAAAATAAAGGGGGACAAAGGCTCAAAATAGGAACATATTTTACTTGAATATTGGGATTTGTGTTAGCATGTATTTTCTGAAGCAGAAGTGTACCTGTGAAGGAGAGAGAGAGAGAGAGAGAGAGAGAGAGAGCTGGACTACAGGCAGCAGCAACAGTAAAGAAGTTTGCATACATCTGGACCTTTCAGATGAAGGAATCACAATAAAGCCTAAAATAAAGGGGGAACAAAGGCTCAAAAATAGAAAGGGATTTTAATTATTGCTCTTATAAAATTACAAACTTGCTTAAATAAAAGATGTCTGTTAGCATGAATTTTCTGAAGAAAATAAAAGTCTGAAACTCAAATGTATAGCATTATTAATAACTACACTCTCCAATGACTGTCAATAAACCAAACATCTTAAGAATAAGGGACCAAAAAATAAAGTAAATACCCGGATATTTTTTAAAGTGTTACATTTTGGATGTAAAATGCTTCCTCCAACACCATTAGCATATACTACAGCAAGTTTGAAACATTAGCAGGAGGAACTATTTTACATCAAAAATATATTAAATATATATAGTAATAAAAAATAAGTAAGTAAGTAAAACACAACTTTACAGACAGCCCATTCTTTCAGTGCAATACTGCCTGACCGGGAATGTGTTATTGTGGAAATAATGCCCTTCCAGGGGTGTAGAGGCACATTGCCTGCAATGTCAGGCCTCAGTTTACCCCTGGGTGGGTATTATTTCCACAATAACACATTCCCGGTCGGGCATTATTGCTTGTATATATCCCTCCAGGAATTAGCATTCTCAGTTGCCAGTATCCATCAATGTACTACATGAAACCCTAATCTTAGGAGGCTTTTATATAGACTGGATCAAAATTATATCTGACACCCCCACTGCAACTATCAGCCCCTGTGACTTTAAGCAACTCAAAGAGACTCCAACCAGATAGAGTAAACCCAATAACAGAGGATCATCACATCCTTGTAATATCTCCATCATAGTTAACTTACCTGATACCTTAAAGTGACCATCTACCCACATTTGCCAATAAAATCCTAGCCACTCTTCTAAGCAACACCACTACAAATTAGTTTACATCATAACAAGCTTCAGTGCACAGGCTTTTACCACTACTCTAAAATCATACAATTGGACATTTCTAAAAACACCACCTTTAGATGGGTATCACTTAAATTTAATAAAATCTTCCTCGCCCTACTAAATAAAAATTCCCTGCATAAAGAAAGAAAAGAAAAGAGTTAAACTGAACCCTGTTCCCCGGCTATCATACAAAACTAAACAACTAATGAAGCTAACGGACAAAGCCTGGAAATCATGGCAAACTCAAAAAAATCAGGAAAACGTACAATGCTTCAGACACCTCAGAAATACAACCCAGTATATCATACGTACAATGCTTCAGACACCTCAGAAATACAACCCAGTATATCATAAAACTGGATAAAAAAATCAGTATTGTAGCATACAGTAAAACTCATCAAAACAATCTAGAGCTCATTTGTGCATCCATCACAGACTTACTAAACTCATGCCACAATTCACAACTACGCCCATCACCTGAAGATCTCACAGCAAAAACTGCTGACAAATTTAACAATCACTTTATACAATCTAACACCTCAATACAAGAAAACAACACCATGTGAGATTCAAAATCTTTGACAGAATCCAACTCTCATTCAGCCTATAAGTAAAAAAAGCCTCCTCAAAGTGAAAACTACAACCATGGCCACAGAACTTTCACCAGAATATCTGAAAACAGCTGCTAAGGGCCTTGCCTACCCCATAACCATCCTGATAAATAGATCCATTAATGAATATCCTGTCCGCACTACATGGAAAAAAGCATATATAGTGCCACTTCACAAAGTAGGCCCATCAAATTATTACGCTAATTTCAGACCTACCACTATACAACCTCCCATATCAAAAATCCTAAAAAATGCAAACAAACTCAGTTACGTAACTATTACAGTATAAATAACATCTTTCATCAACTCAGTTTGGCTTTTGACCCAACCATAATACCACCATGGTTACTAGATTTTACTGACACCATCAATTAAACAGAAAATCCAACAATCTAGTTTCCACACTATTTCTTGACTTGTCAAAAGCATTTGACACAATCTCCTGTGTCTTCTTAGGCCACTCTCTTACCTTTTTCTCTCTTGGTATAAAAGATAATTATCAAACAGATACCAAGCTGTCAAGCATCAAAATGAGCATTTCTCCTTCCTAGCTGTCACAGTTGGATTACCACAGAGATCCATACTGGGACCCCTCATGTTTAATGTATTTATAAATGATCTACACTCAGCAGCCAAACATGCTGCTGTCATTCAATATGCTGATGATTCTGCATTAATCGTCTTTGCCCCTATCTTGTACAGACTACAAGAACTGACCAAAGAATCCTTTATGTCCCTTGAAATCTGGTTAGACATCTCAACTACTAATGAATCTCCAAAACACTGAGCTGTTCCTTTTCACTCCTAAATCACACTCACAAAGTAAAAACAGTTTAATGTCACCTTATCTAACATTAAGACAGAAATTGTACCATACAATAAAATTCTTGGAGTTATGATAGATGAGAATATGAAATATGATCCCCATGTCCAAATAATAGTCAAAAAGATATGCCAAAAGCTTGGCCTGTTGTATAGAGCTAAACCTCTCCTGACATATAAAGCCAGACAAACTGCAATAATCTACTTACTGTCCATATTATTATACAACTCTGAAATCTTCACAAACCTGTAACCACATGACAGAACAAAACTAGAACAATGCTAGAATAAAATTACAAAAATTGCCACAGATTTCTGTTCACGTACACACAACTGCCAAGCCCTTAGACTACTAAACTGGAACAGTCTACAATGCATTCTTCACCAATTACCAGTTTCTAGGAATCCACAATTTAATACACAACCCAGACAAATGGACAGTCATTAAATCTATGGTTCAGCACTATAACCCAAGCAGAAATCTATGCTCCCAAGACAAATTTCTACTTACCATAAATAAATCTCTAAATACAGCAAGAGATGCACTGTACTCTGCCTAGGTCTCTAATATTTGAAACTCTGTCCCTCCCTCACAGGCATACTAAACAATTGCAAACTTTTAAGGCATATCATAAACAGCACTTAAGACAATTCTGGATCTGGCAATGTTCAGTCCCAAAGATAAAATACATACTCTCAAACGAATGATTATATGAAACACAAAAAGCTAAAAAATAAATACATTTTTTGCAAATGTATAAAGACATGGATTTTATATGTAAAGACTTACACATTATGTTTTGCTCATGCATGTAACCTGTATACCATCACTATATATTGCTATGTAAATCTTGCAGTAGCAAAGCTACAGTGGGGCGAGAGGGGCAACTGACCCTGGTACAAAGTGTTGGGGATACAATCAGCCAATCCCAATCTTTTTTAATACAATACTGGTTTTTAAAAGTCGGTATTGCATTTGTGGTCAAACCTGAGTGCTGTACCACTTTATGTGTGGTCTAAACTGTAGCAAGCAATTGGCTACAGTTTAAAAGTAAAAAAAAAAAAAAAAAAAATATATATATATATATATATATATATATATATATATATATATATATATATATGTGTGTGTGTGTGTGTGTCTTTTTTTTTTTTTTTGCAGAAATCCATGCAGGCAAGTTATAAACTGTAGCAATTGTTTGCTACATTTGTAGCAGGCAGTTTGCTGCAGTTTAAAAATATTTTTTTTTAAACTAAGTGCCCCATGCAGGCAGTGTATAATTTGTAGCAACTGTCTGCTACAATTTAAAAGAAGAAAATACTATTTTTTTAAATAAAGTGTGTCGAAGGATGGTAAGAGGCAAGGCAGAGAAACAGGACCTGAATGGGTGGGGGTGTGTGTCTTGCATCTGACCACCTGGTTATTATGCCGGTAGAAGGCACAGTTTTTTTTTTTTTGCTTTTGAGCTAGAGAGGGTATAGACCTAACTGAAATATTAATTGGACATTTTCTACATTTATTAAGCATCTGTTTGGGTTTGTTTGTTCTGATTTCCTGCCAAGGAGTGTATCATGTAACTTATTTGTATGCAGTTAAAAGCATTCTCTAGAGTCTCCTTGCTCCTTTATTTGTTTAAAACTTTCATTTAAAGACTGACTGCTGCTTTTCTGCTGTGATAAACCTTTATGCAGTTTTTTTTCCACCTAGGTAGTGTGTATGGGTAGTTGTAGCATTGTCCACATTTAGGCTTGTGTTTTGGGCCTAGTTGTTTGTTTGTAGAGGCTGTGTGTCTGAGCACATGTTCCAGGCCATCTTAGTTTAGCCAAAGCCATTCTTGCATTTCAACGAAAGGGAAGTGTTTATGGTCATTGGCTGATTGGGGTTACCCGGACTACAGCTTGGAGTAAGCACCTCATTGGTTCTTTCCAGCTTTTTTTAAAGTTGTTTCAGGTCTCAACTTTCTGTTACTTAAGAAGTTAACTTGTGAGTGTTTCTGCCATTTCACACTGAGCTAATCAGAGGAAGGGCATTGAGCAAACTGATCTGTGATATATAACATTAAGTATCATGTTTTTTTCTTATTTTTACGAGTTATCTATAGCACTTTTATTGTCTGCTGCATACTTTTCTAGCTAGTTTCACTGTGTGTGAGGTATTAACTGGAAATGTTCTACATTTGTTAAGCATCTGTTTGGATTTGTTTGTTCTGATTTCCTGTCAAGGAGTGTATCATATAACTTATTTGTTTACAGTTAAAAGCATTCTCTAGAGTCTCTTTGCTCCTTTAGCTGTTTAAAACTTTCATTTAAAGCCACACTGCTGCTTTTCTGCTGTGATAAACATTTCTGCAATTTTTTTCTACCTAAGTAATGTGGGTAGTTGTGGCATTGTCCATATTCAGGCTTGTGTTTTGGGCCTAGTTGTTTATTTGTAGAGGCTGAACACATGTTCCAGGCCATCTTAATTTAGCCAAAGCCATTCTTGCATTTCAGTGAGAGGGAAGTGTTTATGATCATTGGCTGATTGGGATTACCTGCACTACGGCTTGGAGTAATCACCTCATAGATTCTTTCAAGCTTTTTTTAAAGTTGTTTCAGGTCTCAACTTTCTATTACTTAAGAAGTTAACTTGTGAGTGTTTCTGCCATTTCACACTGAGCTAATCAGAGGAAGGGCACTGAGCAAACTGATCTGTGATATATAACATTAAGTATCCTGTTTTTTGCTTATTTTTACTAGTTATTTATAGCACTTTTATTGTCTGCTGTATACTTTTCTTGCTCGTTTCACTGTGTGTGAGGTATTAACTGGAAATGTTCTACATCTGTTAAGCATCTGTTTGTTTATTCTGATTTTTATTTCCCACCCTCTCTCCCTATTGGTATCCTGTTCTTATACTTGCTGGCTTTGCAGTTGCCCACCCCTACTGTAAATTTGATCTAGGACACTCCTCCCAGTCTAATGTCATTACCTCATTCTACCTAATACAGGGAGAACATTTGAAAAGGCCAACCCACTTAGTTTCTTAACCTTAAATTATCTTCTGCTCCTCCTTTCTCCCTTTCCACTTTACAAAAAAAAAAATGTTTTCTAAGCTTGTTTCCTGCCTTTCCTGTAAGTAATCTAGTCCAGATACAAATTTGCTGTACCCAGGACTGTTTGTAAGTTTCTGAGCCCCCAAGCCTTTCTGTGCTGGAGGGAAGCCTTCTAGCTTATGAGTGGGAGTGGTAAGCACTAGGTAGCTTATCTAAAAAAAAAAACAAAACTTTGTGCATCTCCACTTAGCTTGGGTTAAACTATTCCTGGTGCCATAAAGTTTGCTCTTCCCTTAGAACCAGCAATTTTTTTTTTTTAGTTTTAGCAATCAAATCTGTTTCTTTGAGCTCAGCTCTTGTTCACAACTCGTAAGCACAAAATAAGCTACAAATTACTACAGCACTTAACTTTCCTCACTTGTCTAGAGGAAAACATTTTTAGTACTTAATAAATAAGCACCTATCCAGGCATGTCTAAGGGTTAGCTCCCGGTGTTTTCTCATGTCTACCTGATGAATCTGGGCATCTTGGGGCAATGCAGCAATTGCCTCATGTACACAGACAACCCTCTCTTCCAATACTACAACCTGTGAGAGATGCACTTATATAGCCAAACTTGAAGCAAAGTTCACCCAAGACTGGACTAGACAATCAAAAGGAGAAGGTAAACACTTGCACCACAACACACTCATCACATAGTCCCTCAAAACCTACACCACGAAAACACACACATAGAAACACAAAACACACCCCTACATTCGCGGAGGCTCTCAATAAAAATCTGCCCAAGCAATAGGGATCTCCAAAGCAGAAAAACAAGCAACCTCCACCCCCCCAACACAACCCAAATGACACATAGCCCACAAATTCAGTGTGCCACTCAACCACAGCCCATAAGGCATAACAACGTAACCAACACTCTAGTCATAGGTGACTTTATAGTCAGGCACACTGATGTTCCACTCACCAGGCTAAATAAGGAGAAAGTTACTGTCAGCTGTCTGTCAAGTGCCAGGATCCGCCACATAATGCACGCACTCAAGTCACTCCACAACAAGTACAAATATGACTCTGTCATTGTCCATGTTGATGTGAATGACCTGAGATGTACCTCCCTGGACTACATGAAAAGACACATGGACGAGCTGTCCGATCTTGTAGCCCAGGCAGGTACGACCCTAGCCCTGAGTACATCATGCCATCACCCAGAATTATACCACAGTACAAGGACAAAATGATTGACTTCAACAATTGTCTAAGCTTCTGGTGTCATTCTAAGGGGATCCAGTATCTGTCTGCCTGGGATGACATGATCGACAGACCACAAATCTTTGCCAGAGATGGCCTGCACCTGTCGTCTTTGGAATTCTGGATACTGGCTATGGCTTTTACCACCCCTATAGTGCCTTTTTTAGGCAAGGTTCAAATGACAAATTCACCACTGTAACAGGTACAAGCAAGCAAAATCTGAGGGTAATGTAATGCTAGAAGTCTAAATGTCAAAATGCACTCACTCAAGGCACTCCTTAAAATGGAGAACATCATCATCTGTGCAGTGACAGAGACCTGGTTCAAGGCTCCAGAGAGCATCCCTACATTACCAAGCTGTAATTCATACCACACCTTCCGGCCACCTAACCTGGACCGAAACACTAAAGGTGGAGGTGTGTCCATATTCATTAAGGATATCCACACCTCCAGGCTAGTTGCTCAGCATAATACATCCGAGATTATCCAAGTGCAACTAACTCTGGGCAAAACCGCAACCCAAATTGTAGCTTGGTACAGATCCCCCACCATGCCCCAGTATTCCCACTCCTCATTTCTTGATACACTGGAAAATATTAGGGTACAATCTAACACCCTAATAATGGGCAATTTCAACTATCCCACCATTATCTGGGAAAACTACTCATGTACCAACTCTTTTGCTCAACGTTTTCTGGAATTCATAAATTCTAATGCCTTGGATCAACTTATCCACACGCCCACCAGGGGCAGCAATATCCTAGACCTGGTCATTACCAACATGGGCAACTGGTGTTCCACACCAGAGGTCAATTACTCATTGGTCAGATCTGACCACAAGCTAATCACCCTAGACATCCACGTACCGCCCCTACCCCACCAACTGATAATACCATCATCCTGGCAGATAGGTTCAGTGCTAACTTTACCCCCCTTTCACCCCCTAAAGGGCCCATCTCTATACCGGAAGAATGCAAAGTTCCTGTAATCACAGCTGCACAGGCAAAAACCATGCTCTCCAAAGCCATGAACACAGCATCCATGGGACCTGACAACATTCCAGGCTGTGTTCTACATGAACTACAGAACGAACTGACACCCCACCTAAGTACCATGTTCAATCATAACCTCACCTCAGGCATTGTGCCCATTGATTGGTACAGTGACAGTTATCCCACTCCACAAATGTGGAGCCAACACAGACCCTGGGAACTACCACCCCATTAGCCTGACAAGCCTGGTCTGCAAGGCTATGGAATGTATCATCATGAAACTTATAAACAATGACATTGGTAATCTCCAAACTCCTGACCCCACCCAGTTCGGGTTTGTAAAAGGCAGATCATGTCTCCTAAACCTGATAGACTTCTTTGAAGCTGTCACAAAGCCATAGATGAGGGTAGTAAGGTGGTTCACACAGCCTATCTAGATCTTGCCAAGGCTTTCTACACCATCCCCCACTCTGGAATTATAGATAAACTCACTAAACTAGGTATAAATCCCTATGTGACAAGATGAGTTGCCAACTGACAGAACCCACACTGTGAAAGTAGCAAACTCCAAATCCTACTTTAGACCAGTGATAAGTGGAGTACCAAAAGGGCCTTACTGAGACAGATGCCTGGTGTCAAAGCCATGGCCTCAAGCTCAATGCCAAAAAGTGCATTGTCATCCCTATTGGTAAAAAACGTACCCATGAACTACCACATAGGTGGCAGTCTACTTAACACCGAAAGTGTGATAAGAGACCTTGGGACACAGGTGGGCAGTAGTCTCTCCTTTGATAATCACATCACCACAGTAGTCAGGAAATCCTTCTACATGGCACACCTCATCACAAAAGGTTTCTCATCCAGGAAAAAAGAGGTCATTGTTCCCCTCTACTCGTCACTCATTAGACACATTATAGAATATAGTGCCCCTTTTGGTATGTACCTCACAAGACATTTACAACAACTGGAAAGGCTGCAGAAATATATCACAAAGAGAATTACTGGCCTCAAATAGATGCCCTACGCAGACCGTCTCAAAAATCTCCAACTTTACTTCATCACATATCGCCTACTCAGAGGTGATCTCTGCCTAACATACAAAGCTATGTCAAACCCAGAGCTGTTGGACATGCTCCACTTAAAGAAATCCCAATCCCTCCAAGCTACATGCTCTAGGGACCTAAACCTTGTCGCCACAATAAACAGAACATGCTGGAGGGATAGATTCATGTCCCAGAGACTTCCCATACTCTGGAACAAACTACCTATCTATATCAAACAAAGGTCCTCATTAGCACTGTTCAATAAAAATCTTGATGATTGGATGGGAGAAAGGAAATTCACCCCGAGGATCACTCCTATGGGTCTGCTCAACAGGGGCACAGGAAAGTAATTTTCTTGGGTGGTGAAAGCCAGGGTACCTTTTTGGCTAGGCTTATATAGGCCCAAGGGCCAATAGCCTAGTACCTACCTATGAACTGTAGTAAACGGATCACTTACAATGTAGTGATCAGTTAATTACACTAAAGTGCTTGCTTTCTTCTGCTCTTCACTTAAAGAGCTGAGGAGGTGGGGTGCTGGTTCATACTACCATCCCAGGGTGCTGGTTCAGCTAGCTATGCTTCTATTTGTCATGTGCAGCTTGTTCTCCCCAAGTCTCCTTTCACAAGCCCAATCAGACAATACCAGTTAACAAATGCAAAAATAAATTAATTAATTACAGGAAAATCTTCTGTTGCAAAACATGTGTTTAATGTGCATCACTAGAGAGGTTCATGAAATACTGAAATCCATCCTAAGCAAAGTTAATGATGCAGCTGGTAAAAACAGGAACTCCTTCTTACCCTAGTTACTGTTTGCAGTTAAACAGGTGTCACAAGCTTCATCTGCATTTTCCTAATTTGAACCTTTGCTTGGTAGGCATACAAGATGGCTGCTAGTCATTGCTAATCAAACTTTGCAGGAGGAAAATGCATAATTTAAAAGTATGAATGAGCATTCTGTTAGCTTTCAACTTGTAATGCATGTTGGAAGAGAAAACATGCAGAATGCCTAGGAAATGCAAAGATTTTATAACAAATGCGATTTAGAGAATTTAACCCCAGAGATCAGGTACTTGTGTTACTGACCTCTACAGAAAGCAAATTTCTGGCCAAACAGCAGAACTTAGTTGATGTGACATAAAGAATAAATGCAATGAAATATAAGTTTACGCAGACAGGAAAGGGGAAGAAAAAGCATGTATATATCACTTTAATCTAATGAAGCCATTTAAGGAAGTGGAGAATTCTGCAGAAACTGCAAATTTAAGTTCATACAAGAGAGACCAGGAAGTCTCTTCCTGAAGTACTGCTAGTGGAATCCATGTCAAGTGTACAAAAGCAGGAACTAACAGGATATCTCTTAAGAAATAAAGTGCTTTCAGAAATGCTTGAGAGAACTAAAATGACGGAATGTTAAATAGAAGCAACACCTGGAGTAAAGATATTACTAAGGCCTTACAGAGCACCAGAATCACAAATAACAACAAGAGAAGTTCAAAAATGCACAAACCAGGCATGACAGAAGGGTTACATAAGGACTGTACCAGCCCAGACATTTTAGATTATGTAATGATTTCAGAAAACTGAAGAACATATTGGAGTTTGACAGATTTCTCATGCCTAGGACTGAACAATTAATAAAGATCCTAGGGAAGCCAGATATTTGACAACAATGGATCTGATAATGGAATACTGACAGATACCACTTACCCCCTGTACCAAAAAATAAATAGCCTTTGTAACCCCTGATGGCCAATGCCTTGCACACAGTGTTATCATTTAGCCTTTGCATAGAGCTTCAGCCACCTTAATGGGGCTGGTATATAAACAAAAAGTAGCCTCACTCCCACTGTGCTGTGGCATACCTGGACAACATGGTTACTCATCCAGAGGCAGGGAGTCTAACTTACTGAAAGAGCAGGCTGAATTAGAATCCCTTGGACAGGTAGGCCTGACTGTGAATGTTAAGAAATGTAAATTGTGCATGGCAGAAACCAACTGGTTAGGATATCATACAGGAAGAGAATTTATTTATTTGTCTTTGTTGACCACAAAAAGTCCAAATGGGTAAAACCCATTTACAACAGAGGCCTGGGAAGAAAAGCTCCGCATTTAAGTAAAATATGATGCACATTTATAACTGCAGGGTAAAACGTCTGTACATGAGCTTATTTACATGATTTTTAAATATTTTTTACATGAACATAGCATTTTAACACAAAAATACAATTTGACATATATTGGCTAATTACTGAACAGAAAAAATAAAATACAATAATAGTTAATGTCTTTATAGCATGATGGCTGCAGGGAAAATATAAAATTTGGTGTTTTTGAGGTTAGTAATAATTGACAGACAAATAGAGTGGAAAAACTGATGAGAGATAATGAAGGGAGAAATTATGGAAATGAGCAGGAGAAAAATTGGACAGAGGAGGAACTGCAGTTAGTGGTGGGGTGTGATAGAAAGAGGAAAACTAAGAGTTTAGGAAACTACTGCAGCATGAGGAAGAAAAATAAACTGAAAAAGATCGGGAAGCAAAAGTGGCTGTAAGAGTTGGAGAAAAGTACTCTGAGTAAAGCGCCAGGTGAGAAGGAAGAGCAGAAGTAATAATAACAACAGAAAAAAAAGATGTCATAAAATACTGACCTGTACTATCCAGAAGTTAGTGGTTCCTGATTTTAGTAAACAGTTTACTTCATACACCAACACATCAGGGGCTGGGTTTGGAGGCAGTGCTATCACAAGACGTTCAATGTGAGGAACTCAGTTGAACGTTATACCAAGAAAAAGTGGGTCTTGTATGCCTGAAGTATTACTTGTTAAACAGATTCTTTACTTTGGCAATGGACCACCAAAGCCATAATTACTTTACTTAGTGTCCTTGGCAGCTTCCCCTTAACTCAAAAAAAAAAGTCCTATCATAACCAGTTTTGTACCAATGCCAAAAAGGTCCCTGCAACAGCAGAACTTTTGCAATGGGATTCTTGTAGCTCCTTGCTGCAGTTAGCATCTAAAAGGCATTTATTTATTTAAGTAGCAGATATATCAGCTGTGCTTGCTTTAATGTATGCTAGTGCTGCACTTGTGACCAATTGGTAGCTCTTCTGAGGTACTTATCTTGCAGGCACAGCCTAGCTAACTGAAATGCTCTTGGATTTTTGAAAGCATATCTGTGACTGGGGCCTAATCAAAGCATACAGTCTGGGATTTCTATGACAGCCTGTACTTGGAAAGTCTATGAGAAACCAATTCTCCATCATGAAAAAAAAAACAAAGGCATAGGTTCATAGATGTGTACTAGGCTAATGGCCCTGGAGCCTTTACAAGCCTAGCCCATAGGATTACCCTGGCATCATGCCACCCAACCTTAGTTCCCAGTGCCTCTGTTGAGAAGAGCCACTGGAGTGATCCCCGGGGTGAATTTGCTATTTCCCATCTACTCATCAATATTTCTCTTGAAGAAGGCCAGTGAGGTGCTCTGCTTGACATGTATGGGAAGTCTATTCCATAGCATGGGCAGTCTCTGGGTTATGAACCTGTCCCTCCAGCATGTTCTGTTGATTCTGGTAATGTTGTTGAGGTCTCTGGAGTGTGTGGTGTGAGGGATTGGGATTTCTTTTGATGTAGCATTTCTAACAGAGTTGGGTCAGACATGGCTTTGAAAGTCAAACAGAGATCGCCTCTAAGTAGGCGATATGAGACAGAGAATAGTTTTTTGAGTCTGTCCATATAGGACAAGTGTTTAAGGCCTACGATCCTCTTTGTGAGGTACTTTTGCAGCCTCTCCAGTTGTTGCAGGTGTCTAGTGAGGTACATGCCAAATGGGGCATTGTACTCGATGATTGGCCTAATAAGGGAAGAGTAGAGGGAGCCAATGACCTCTTTCTTCCTGGATACAAAACCCTTAGTAATGAGATGTGCCACATAGAAGGACTTTCTGACCACAGTGGCAATGTGGTAGTCAAAAGAGAGGTTGCTGTCAACCTGTGTTCCCAGATCTCTTATAACACCTTCTGTGTTCAGTGGATTACCATCGATGTGGTAATTCACAGGAACAGTGTTTTTCCCAAAGGGGATGACGACACTTTTTTTGCATTGAGTTTAAGGCCATGGTTCTGACACCAATCGTTGGTCTCAGTGAGGCATTTCTGTAGGATATCAACATCACTTTGTCTGCAAACTTTGTCAGCCAGAGTCCCTTCGTGTTGGCCTGGACTTCAGAGAAGTAGATACCAAGCAGGAGAGGACCCAGGACTGAACCCTGTGGGACTCCACTTGTGACTGGTCGGCAGTCTGACTTGGAGTCAGCTACTTTCACACTGTGCGTTCTATCTGTAAGCCAGTTTGCAACCCACCTAGTGATATAGGGGTTGATGCCTAGCTTAGTGAGGTTTTCTATGATTCCTGAGTGGGGAATGGTATCAAAGGCTTTGGCCAGATCAAGGTATGCTGTATGAACCACCTTGTCTTCATCCACAGCTCTGGTGACTGACTCAGAGAAGTCAACCAAGTTGAGCAGGCATGATCTATCCTTCACAAAACCAAACTGTGTGGGATCCAGAATTTGGAGAATTCCTATATCCTTGTTTATTAGGTCCATGATGATGTGCTCCATAGCTTTGCATATCAGACTCATCAGGCTAATGGGGCGATAGTTCCCAGGGTCTGTAGTCATTCCTCCTTTGTGGAGAGGGATGACTGTAGCAGTCTGCCATTCAGTAGGGACAAAGCCTGAGGTGACGCTGTGATTGAACAGGGTACACAGGTGAGGTGCCAGTTCACTCTGTAGTTCATGTAGAACACAGCCGGGGATATTGTCAAGTCCCATAGAAGCTGTATTCTTGGCCTTGGACAGTGTTCTTTTAACCTGTGCAGCAGTAATACTGGGTTCCTGGCAATCTACTGGTATTGTGATTGGTCCTTTGGTGGGGAAGAGAGTGGTAAAGTTGGCACTGACTCTTTCGGCCAGTATATTTGCAATATCTGTTGGCTCGGTATAGGAGGTACCATTGTGCAGTAGCTAAGAATAAATCTGGGTATTGCTGTGAAGATTCTTTACATAACTATAGAAGGCCTTGTGGTTGTCTTTATTATCTGCTGCAATTCTGTTTTCATAGCTAGCTTTAGAGGATTTGATGAGGGAACTCAATTTTTTGCTGAGACTGATAAGGGACGTTTTCCAATCTTGGGACTTCACCTTATTCCTCATCAGTTTCCTCCTTCTGTTGTAGAGTTTGTTTATGGCAGGAGACCACCAGATTGGCTTCCTTTTTTGGAGGAGAGCGTCTTGATTCTGTTTGGTATGGTGAGATGCATGCATTTGTGTATGTGTTCATATAGTGCATTGGTGTGTGATTCGGCAGTCATCCAACTATTGTCCATTTGTATGGGTGCTGTGAAGTTAGCCACCTCTGTTTTTAGGAGGCCAAAGTTAGCTTTGGAGAAGTTTTTCATGGTGGCTACCTTTGCAGGATGGGTGGGAGGGATGTGGATTTCCAAGGTGATTAGTTTGTGGTCGGATCTAACCAAGGAGGAATTGACTATTGTGTAGAGCAATGGTCGCTCATGTTCGTAATGACCAGGTCAAGGATGTTGCTACCTCTAGTGGGGGTAAGAATGAGCTGGTCCAGGGCATTGGAATTAATGAATTCCAGGAAATGTTGGGCAAGTGTTTTGGTACATGAGCAGTTTTCCCAGTTAATGGAGCGGTAGTTGAAGTCGCCCAGTATGAATGTTAGGTTGGACCCTAATATTCTCCAGGGTGCTTAGGAACGTGGAGTGTTAGTCTTGGGACATGGTTGCGGTCTGTAGCAGGCTACAACCTGAATTGCTGTCTTACCCAATGTTAGCTGCACCTGAAGTATCTCTGATGCGTTATGTTGGGCTATCAGTCTGGAGGTCTATGTATCCTTTATGAATATGGAAACACCACCTCCTTTGGAGCTTCAGTCCAAGTTCTGAGGCCAAAAGGTGTGGAATGAGTTATAGCCTGGTAGTGCAGTGGTACTTTCTGCTGCCTTGAACCAGGTCTCTGTTATAGCACAAATGTCAATGTTCTCCATTTTAAGGAGTGCTTCGAGCGAGTTCATTTTGAGATTTAGACTTCTAGCATTGAACAGCAAGACCCTCAGATTGCATTTGTTTGTAGCTCTTACAGTGTTAATTTGGTCTTTGGAACACCACCTAAAAAAGGCACTATAGGGGTGGCAAGAGCCTTGGCCAGTATCTGGAAGCCCAGGGGTGACAGATGCAGGCCATCTCTGGCAAAGCATCGAGGTTTGTCAATCATGTCATCCCAGGCAGACAGATACTGGATCCCCTTAGAATGATACCAGAAACTTAGCCAATTGTTGAAATTGATCATTTTCTGATTGTACTGTGTAATCATTCTGGATGATGGTAGGCAGCTGCTCAGGGCTAGGGTCATACCCACCTGGGCTATGTAATCTGAGAGCTCTTCCATGTCTCTTTTCATGTAGTTCAGGGAGGTATGTCTCAGGTCATTCACACCCACATGTACAATGACAGAGTCATATTTGTACCTGTTGTTGAGGGACCTGAGTGCATGCGTTATGTGGCGGATCCTGGCACCTGACAGGCAGCTGACTGTTACTTTTTCCTTATTTCAGCTAGTGAGTGGGACATCAGTGTGCCTCACTGTGGAGTCACCTATGACTAGTGTGTTGGGCATGCTGTTTTGCCTTAGGGGCTTTGGTTGAGTGGCACACTGTTTTTTTGAGCCATGTGAGTTATTAATTTTTATTTTTCATGTGACTTTATGAAAAATAAACCCATGTCTGGGGAAGTCCTGCTTCCAGTGTCATTTTGTTACCCCCTCACACTAAAAGGTGAGTAGCAGAAAAAGAAAAAAATTACACACACACACATATATACTCATACATGTGTTCAAGTACTTAAATGAATGAATACTGGCACTCCATATTGCATTAGTGCCAAATTCCAGTACTAAATGAAATGCTGACACTGAATTTTAACACCAATGACTGTGTCCCCAGATAGCTTCCACCTGGGGCATTCACCCACTTTTCCCTGTCCTAGTTATGGTTCTGTATAACTATCCATCTACATATATATCGATACAGAGAGAGAGAGAGAGAGAGAAAATACATATACATAAAATATCTATAGACATGCACACACACACACACACACACACACACACACACACACACACACACACACACACACACACACATCGAAAATGGTAGATTAGCTGTATAAATTGCAGCCAGTAGCAAATAGCAGAGTACTTATGCCTTCTTGGCAGGAATTATAAATACCCACAATTTAGATCTTGAGGAACTTTCCTGAGACCTCATATGCGGGGGAGGGTAGTCTTTTCTGCAAACTGCAACAGACAGTACTCAAACAAAATAGTCATAAATCTAATAACGTGACATTTCACAGCAAGAGATAAACAAAGTCAACAAGTTACTGTCATTTGAAAGGCACTGACTCTTCTGATGATGAGTTACATCACAGTGCCCAAGTACTACCAGTGATAGCAAATCAGAAGGAGGAGCCAGCACGGAAAATAGGAAAACAAGGGTTGGACGGGATGCCCTGCAGACTGCAAACCCTATACTTATTCCAAAGGCAATTTTCATTATTGGCACCAAGATAAATGAACCAGAACGTGTAATTTATTCTGAGTCACTGTCTGAGAAAAAACATAACTGCATAAAATTCACAAAGATTACAAAACATTTAGGCAGTGTAACAGGACACTGCTTGCAATGTGCAGTGATTATGCAAGGTTAACTCTTTATCTCACTATTGTAAATCTAAGACCTATAGGAATTGCTGATATTTCTGCTGTATTCTTTGAATCATATGTCTTAACTGGTTTTATGCCTTTGATTGCATTATTGCATATCATAAGCACTGAATGACCTTTTGGCACAAGTTGCACATTTAAAGAGTCCTTGAACTAGTGTGCTTAGCCTGCTTAACCAGTTAATAAATATAAATATAGATAAATAAAATAATTAAACCATTGAAACGTGGGTTCAGTACTACCATTACACTCAATTCAGCGTATGACACTACATGATTAGAATTAAAATAAATGGTGACTTGTGTCTCAAGTTAGCCTTCCTTCTACTGGTTTCCGGAAACCACTGTAGTTATAGAAAGGATAACTGTGAGAACTTATTTTTATGTTTTGTTTTTGTTTTTTATTTTGTTGGGGGACAGCAAGATAACAAGTATTTTGGATCAAAATGTCTCGCTGTTAAGAATAAATGGGTAGAAACAGAGAAGTAAGAAGCAGTCCGCAGATACCTGAATAAACTCCTTCCCAAAAATGTACATTTTAATCAGATCTAATCAATTAAATATTAGTGCAAAGACTAGCAGAGACTAACACATAACTTGTGTGCTGGAACAATTAAGGTGATACTAGCTTGGAAATATGATGTGAAAGAGTAGAGGATGTTGACAGTAAAAGTACATGGATTTGAGGGGAACATACATGTAGGCAAATTAGTAAAGTTATAATTTGTACTGACTTGTTAATGAGCATCAGATAATAAAGTCCATTTTGATTAAAATAGTGGTGTTTGTTTCCAGAAGGAAGAAGTAGAACCACGAATCAAATAAAGGCAAAGAGAGACTTGTGTCATATATTAACAAGGGCAACCTGTACTAAAAATATGAAGGCATGTTCATAGCTAAGCCAACAAAACCGTCTACAGATAATCAATGTTTTATCCTGTGTCATAAGCAGATTTTAGTCTATTTAAGGCTAGAAAACATTGGAACTGAAATGATACTGACATGTCTGCAATGAGCTTTATGTCAAAGGGTACAAAGACAGCATAATTAATTCAAAATCTACTGAATGTGGATATAACAATGTAAATATATACATCTAGATGTAAAATCTTATTTTTGCAATTATAATTACAGGATATAATGCAGCTAAATAGTATTTTACCAAATAGATTAACAGCACAAAATATACCTGAGAACAAAGTACAAATAGTTATAACATCATGATACACTCTGTCAATATGGTACTGTTAACACATTGATAGTCAAAGCATAAACTAGCAAATGTTCTGGGATTCCTTTTAAGAGATTTCAAAGCAAGGATACATCAGAAATGTGCCTTGATGGACAGCAGCCTACAAATGTTCTGTTTTTGGAACTTCAAAAGGGAGCAGAGCCTTATACCTTAATTCAGCTCTTTTACATCCATTGTTGTATTAAGCCTTCACCAAAGTCCTTTAATAGAATCTGCTATTCTAGTGCCAAAACAATTGTCCTTTCCTGGGGTCACACACAAAGTACTTCTTACAGATTCAGTTAAACTGGGGGGAGGAGCTCTCTTCTGGGGTGTATTAAAAACTGTGCACACTCTTTCCTGGATCCTTGCCCCTCTTCCTGGTGGTCTGTAACATGATCTTCTCGAATTTACAAAGGCAGTCTCCATCCTGATTTTTTTTTCTTTTCCATTTGGATCTTTTCGGCTTTTCCCAGTTAGGGGTCGCCACAGTTGATGTTAATGATTAGCAGTGGACTTTTACAGTGTTGAGTTACCAGCCCGGCACCCACCCTTCAAAGAAGAAACACCCACTCATGCATGCACCTACCTGCATGCCTTTAAAGTTCATACGACTATGGGGAGGACATGCAGACTCTGTACAGAAGGCGCCCCAACGGAGAATCGAATTGGAGAACCTCTTGCTGTGAGGTGACAACGCTAACCGCTGCACCACCGCAGTCTGGTCTTCTTTTCCATGTGGATATGTTTTACATTTTCTACTCCTATCCATTTTATGTCTCTTCCAGCAAAAACAGAATAGTTCTCCATGCACCATCTATATCTCCAAAGAAACCTTTAGAAGGAAGGTCAATATCTTCACTGAATGGAGACTACAGATACTGCAGAGAGATACTTAGCCAGAGTCAAGTTTGAAGCTTTATTTATTTGTCATTTAGAGACAATAATAATCAGACAATGGCTATACACAGTTCATTAAAGGTACATTTCTATTGTGTAAATCCAAGAATAACTGATTCCATGAATGAACCCATTCCAACTGTGAAGCTTAAAAATTGAGTTATGATTTCTATGAATCTGAGCTTTTCATTCTGATATGATCATAATATTATGTCATAACTGATAATCAACACAACTTCTTAATAATTTTGTAATAAATGGCAACATTCTCCTTGTCAATTGACTAAAACCATGATTATAAAATATGACAAAAATCACTTATGCACATAGCACTTTTTCACAATAAACTAACAGTATTTAACTTAAAAAAGATAAGTAGTTTCCCTTGAATTAATACTAGCACTGCATTAATTATATTGCATTAAGAGCGCTGGAGTATTGGTGTAAGAAAGTGATGTGCTAAATATTTGGTGCACTGTGCTATCTCCATCAAGGTACAACATGAAATCTATTAGTGTGAAAATCACAAATCTCAGTCTTCAACTAAGATGATAAATAGCATAATTAAAACACTACCATCCATGCAGACTACTGCTAAATCATACCATTGTTGCACTATCAGTGAGTGGAACGTAATGTGTGCTGCTAATAACTGAGCAGCAGACTTGATTTTAGCCTCTCTAACACATTTTTTTTATTTTTGCTTGCACACTGCTTGCTCTTTTTACTACATTTGTAAGTGTAGCATAAAGCTGTTTGGCAGAATACAAATTTTCCAGAATAGTTGTTTTGAGAAAAAAAAAATTTAGGGTAGCCTAACAAGTTATACAAGTAGGGTACAAGTACACAGTTATACTAAAACACCACTGATACCAGGTAACAATGGAACATTCTGAATCTAGCATTTTTTGAGCTCAGAGACATCAGCTCTAACTCAATGAATTTTGTTACAGTACAGTATAGTTGTTATAGCAATAACCCACTGCTTGGTGTGGGTAATGCTGGATCTAAATTAGCATTACCCATGCCCAGCTGTGGGTTATTGTTATTATACAATGACATTATTTAAGAAAAAAGTTACTTACTTTTCTTTAATAATGCCAATGTATAACGGCACTGTGGTGGTGTTCTGCATTGTTTTAGGATTCCACCTTTTGATGATGTACTGCACATTTGTATAGGACTTACATTCCCATGCTTACACAGTACATCAATGCTGTAGAAAGCAAGCAGTGGAGAAAGGTTCATTTCCATTGCTATTTTTAAGGCAAAAGTGTAACCTTCTGGGCAGTTTAGTAGTACAAGAGAGACGGGGAAAATTACAAGGAGAATCAGGTAAGTTTCTTTAGTTTTTGGAATATACTTGATTTTCCTTTTATTGTGTTTGCTGTCATACATACCTCTTGAGTTTTTATTTCAAGAAATGTGGACAAAGTGTAAATAAAGGAGGAGAACCAATTATGCTGTTCTTATAAAGTTAGAAAGCTGGGAGAATGAGTGTGTGTTGTGTGAAGGAAAGAAAGTCTGTAATACATGTCATTTATTGACTTCATTCTTCAGTGATTTGTTGGAAAATAAATTTTATCTGGAAAAAAGTCACTAAATGCTCAATGGTACTTTAGCGACTGGAATTTTTTTCTTTTAGTATATGCTTGATTTACAATGGGCATGCTGGTTGGGCTGTCCAATCAATGTGCTGTTTTTTAACATTAATGGGTAGTCATTGTATAATTATCAATAAAATATTGAATTTTATAGCAGATAACATCTGCTTGGCCCAGGTGCTCCATTCATGTTCCTAGCTAAATGGCATCCAGCTAAATAACTCCCTTACTTCTGTTTCCAACTGTTTGGCATTATATTTCTGTTTCTCCTTGCATTTCACTGGCATACGGAACATGCATGATACCCAAGAAAATAATAGGCAGGACTACATATATAAAACTGCATTAACTCGGAAGGGAAAGGATGTTTTTATCCAAAAGCACGTATGCTATATGGTCAGGATACTTGAGGATTTACTTAGCTGTCCATATTGTACATTTTCCTCAGCCTGAAATTCGCAAGGTACCCTGAGAAATCAGGAAGGGGAGTAAAAGCTAGGTATAACATAAAGAAACTCTAAAAGCACAGTGACTGGATGCAATTCACCTCATCTGCAAATTGTATGCATAGCTTTCCTCAGCATAAGCAAATGTAAAGATGCAGCAATCCATATTTATTCACCAGAAGTCTAACAGACTTTACCAGCCTTTTCAGCTTACTCTCTGCTTCAAGCTTTCACTCATTGTAACATCACACTTTACTAAACTATTCCAATGCTGCATTATTTTAACAGGTAAGGAGCTGGTATAGCACAAATGCATATGTAATACCATTTTTAACATGAAAGACAACAGAAATCAATAATAAATGGAATCCTTACCAGTAAGCACTTTACCAGTTAATACAAGATGAACTCTGGCAGTGTATAACCTTATGATAAAACGCTATCCTGAATTTCATAGCTACCCTTTGCCATGCTGATGTAGCAACAAACGGAATATAGTAGAATCCTACTATACTCAATACCTTTACTGCGACACATTACCACGCAGCCTCTGTTACTTAATCTGACTGAGAAAGCAGTTGCTTCTACAAGGGTTTACACACAACTGCACCTGGCCTTCTGCTTACTCCAGCATGAACTTCTTAGCAGCCTATCATTCACCATCACAGCACAGCAGTTTCTCTAGAATACATAGCTGTCACATGTCACTTATACTTTAGAACTATAATGATGATCTTAGAAAAGTCTAAACCTGCTAGCCTCTGAACAGTCTTTTACTTTACCACATACCTGTGGCTGTTTCAGTGTGTAAATGAATGAAGAGTGTACTTCTTAAATTGAAGCATAAAAGTGACATCCCCATTACAATTCACTCTGTTAAATCCAACAACTAATAATATGTAAATAAGGCATGCTTTATAGTCTTACTTACAGTATATGTATATATGTCCAGGACTTCTGAAATGTGACTCCACAAAATAAATTATGTAATTCTAGTTGTTAACAACTGCGGAAACGAAGTCTTCCATAGAACTCCCATCAGCTATTAAGCGCTTAATTTTCTGTAGAAAGTCAGTACCGACTTTGTTCTTTTTTTCTTTTCATTGAACACAATTATTTTGGCATGGGGGGGGGGGCTGCACTGACTTACTGAACAGAAAGAGAACTGATTGTCTGCTTCTGAGCCAGTGGGAACCCCAGGAAGGAAGTGATGCATTTGAAAACAACACTGTAGTCCAAACACAAAACTAGATCTCACTGAGAATTGCGTGAGTGTGTGTGTGTGTGTGTGTGTGTGTGTGTGTGTGTGTGTAAAAATCTGACTAACGGCAGCTAACCAGAGACAAGCATTTTTTCTTTACAACAAACTGTTTCCATACAACATGCTGAAAGTGAAAAGTGACACCGCTGTGCTCTCTGTGGTTTTTAAGGCTGTCCAGACTATCACTCAGATTATACTGACATGTATACCACTTTAAGGACAATCCTAAGCACCTTCATTAGTCCTATAAGCAGCCATGTCGACACAAATGATAAGCAAACAGATAGCAGAGAAACTAATGTAGACCAGTGAGAATTCAAATTCCGGCCATTTAAAACAGTGCAATCCATTCTTGAGGATGAAGGCTTTATTTCAGATACTTACAGACATAGAAAAACGTGTTGGTTTGCCGCAATGGTACTCTTTTAGCCCAGTGATAGCATATAGGATTGCAATACAGGTGGCAAAGGACATTTGTACTCTAAAAGGATGATGAGCTGATGAACCTTTTATATGTTAGCATGATAAAGGTAACATGCTGATGGCCTAATAACCATATGCAGCACTTCCCCATTTAATGCCATTGTATCTGATGGCAGCACAAGAACCTGGAAACAGATGACAGGCAAATTACCCTGCGAAAGAGCAAGGTGTTCTTGGGTTCCTGTTCATCCACGGAGAGCAGTTCTGGTGAATTTAACAAGTAAGAGGGATGTACGCCGAAACTTCTTTTAGTAATAGTGGAGTTTGTTCTTTCTCCACAATTGTTCAATCTTGTAGTTGGTATATTTAAGAATGGGGAAAGTGGTATCCCCCTAAGGGGAGTTGCAGAAGGACTTCATAGGTTCATAGGCTCATAGGTTTATACTAAGCTATCTGCCCTAAGGCATTTATAAGCCTAGCCCAAAGTTTTGTGGCTTACGCCACCCCTTATCTTAAAAAATACTGTGCCCATTAGTTTGTTGTGCCTCTGTCCAGCAGTGACACAGAGATGATTCCCAGGGTAAACCTATGATCTCCCATCCACCGGTCAAGATTCCTCTTGAACAGAGCCAGCGAGGTGCTCTGCCTCACATGGACCGGGATTTTATTCCACAGCACAGGGATTCTCTGGGTGACAAATCTATCCCTCCAGCATGTCCTATTTATATCCGTGCTAAGGTTTAAGTCGCTTGCTCTAGTGGATCTTGTAGATTTGGATTTTTTGAGGTGGAGCATGTCCATTAATTCCGGGTTGGACATGGCCTTGTATGTCAGGCACAGGTCACCTCTGAGCAGACGGTATGCGACTGAATAGAGCTGGAGTTTTTTCAGTCTGGCAGCATATGACAGTTTTTGGAGTCCCTTTATACTTTTGGTGAGGAACTTTTGGGGTCTCTCCAATTGCTGCAGGTGTCGGGTGAGATATATCTCGAATGGGGCATTGTACTTGATCATTGGTCTGATAAGTGAAGAGTACAGGGGAACAATGACCTCACTTGATCTGGATGTGAATCCCTTCATGATCAGGTGGGCAATGTAGAAGGTCTTTCTAACCACTTTAGCAATGTGAGTGTCAAAAGAAAGGCCACTGTCAACCTGGGTTCCCAGGTCCCTGATAACCTCTTCTGTGCTTAGTGGATTGCCACCTATATGGTAGCTTGGGGTTACCTTGTTTTTCCCGAAGGGTATGACTATACATTTTTGGCATTTAACTTCAGGCCATGGCTCTGGCACCAGCTATCAGTTTCCGTGAGACCCTCTGAAGGATATCTGTGTCCGATGTACTTTCCACTATGGCCCAGTTTGCAGTCATCTGCAAACTTTGTCAGCCATAGTCCTCCTATGTTTGCCTGTACTTCTGAGAAGTAGATGCCAAACAACAGGGGCCAAGGACTGAGCCCTGTGGGACACCACTTGTGACCAGCTTGGAGTCTGACATGGCGCCAGCAACTCTAACCCTGTGGGTTCTGTCCTTTAGCCAGTTTGCAACCCATCTTGTGACATATGGGTTTACATTTAAGCTGGTAAGTTTCTCTATAATACCCGAGTGGGGTATTGTGTCAAAAGTTTTGCAAGGTCAAGGTAGGCTGTATGGACTGCCTTTCCTCATCAATGGCCTTGGTGACTGTTTCAAGAAGTCGACCAAGTTCAAAAGGCATGATCTGCCCTTGACAAAGCCAAACTGGGTCGGGTCCAATGTCTGCAAGTCCCCTATGTCTTTGTTTATGAGTTCCATTATGATCCTCTCCATAGCTTTGCAGACCAGGCTTGTTAAGCTTATGGAGCGGTAATTACCAGGGTCCGTAGAGGCACCGCCTTTGTGGAGTGGGACCACAGTTGCCGTACGCCACTCCTTGGGCATGTATCCTGTGGTAGGGCTAAGATTAAACAGCTGCCTTATGTGCGGGTTTAGTTCCTCATTGAGTTCATGTAGCACACAGCCGGGGACACCATCTGGTCCCATTGATGCTGTGTTTTTAGCTTTAGAGAGAGCAGCTTTCACCTGTGCATTTGAGATATCTGGCAGGCTACACTCCGCTGGGATAGTTATCTCTCCTTTTGGGGGGGAGAGGGGGGTGAAGTTTGCACTGAACCTGTTTGCCAGTATGTTGGCAATGTCTGTGGGTTCAGTGATTTTTGTATCATTTTGGACTAATTCTGAGCATATCTGGGAGTTTCCACCCAGGTTTCTAACATAGCTGAAGAAGGCCTTATGATTGTCTTTTGAATCTATGGCAATTTTTCTCTCAAAGTTGGCCTTGGATGATTTTATGAGTGCTCGTATTTTTTACTAATAATGATCAAGGGTGTCTTCTTTTATGGATTTTGCTCTATCATGTAACAGCTTTCTCCTCTTATTGTAAAGTTTGTTTATGGCTGGGGTCCACCAGACTGGACGCTTGCCCTTGGTGGAAAGAGTCTTGGTTTTATTAGGGATTGCCTGATCCATGCAGTCCTGGAGGTGTTCGTAGAAAGCATTTGTAAGGGCTTCCGCAGCTTGGGTTGTGGTTTCCACTGGCTCGGGGCCTTGAAGGATACCACACCAGTCTTGAGTAGTGTGAAGTTTGCTTTAGAGAAGTTCTTCACTGTGGTCTTTTTGTTTGGGGTGGGGCGGGATGTGGATTTCCAGTGAGATTAGTTTATGATCTGATCTCACCAATGAGGGATATACTTCCGGTGTGGAGCATTTTGTCCCCATGTTTGTGATGATGAGATCTAGTATATTTTCTCCTCTTGTGGGAACAGTGACTAGTTGTTCCATGGCATTTGAATTTATGAACTCCAGGAACCTCTGGGCTAGAAAGTTGGGGCTTGAGTAATGTTCCCAGTCTATATTCTGGTAGTTGAAGTCACCCAATATAATGGTGTTTGGAGATACATTTATACCCTCCAGTGTCTTCAGGAAGGCTGTGTGGGGTTCCTGAGTTTGAGAGGGTGGCCTGTAGCATGCTACAAATTGTAGAGCAGTTTTGCCTATGGTTAATTGCACCTGGATGGTTTCCGATGCTTCGTGCATTGCCACCAACCTGGAGGTGTGGGTATCCTTGATGAATATGGATACACCCCCTCCTTTTGTGGTGTGGTCTGGGTTTTGGGGCCGGAACACATGATATGAGGTAAAACCTGATAGTGCCGGGTGCTCTCAGGAGCCTTGAACCAGGTTTCAGTCACAGCACAGACATTGATGTTCTCCATACTGAGAAGGGCCTCGAGTGCGTGCATTTTGAGATTTAGACTTCTGGCATTGAGCAGCATTACCCTTAGTTTCTTCCCATTTTTGTTTTCTAGGGTGGTAGGTTTAGAATTTGAGCCTTGCCTAAAAAAGGCACTATGGGGGTGGCAAGAGCCTTATCCAATATCCGGAATCCCAGGGGTGACAGGTGCAAGCCGTCCCTTGCGAAGCAGCATGGCTTGTCAAGCATGTCATCCCAGGCGGACAGACACTGGATCCCCTTTGAATGACACCAGAAATTAAGCCAGTTGTTAAAGCTGATCATCTTGTCTCTATGTTGTGGCATCACTCTTGGTGAAGGAAGGGTACTGCTCAGGGTCAGAGTCATACCTGCCTGGGCTACATAATCAGAGAGCTCCTCTATGTCTCTTTTCATGTAGTCCAGGGAGGTACGTCTCAGGTTGTTCACACCAGCATGGACAATGACTGTGTCATATTTGTACTTGCTGTGGAGTGACCCAAGTGCTTGTGTTATGTGGCGGATTCTAGCGCCCGATAGGCAACTTACTGTGACCCTCTACTTGTTCAGCCTGTTGAGTGGGACGTCAGTGTGTCTGACTATGGAGTCACCTATGACAAGTATGTTTGGTGCTGTATTTGGCCTTAAGGGCTGTGACTGCTTTGCACACTAATTTTGCAGTTTATGTGTTGCCTGTGGTGTGTCATGAGGTGGCAGTTGCTTGGGTGTCTGCTTTGGAGGCCTCTGCTGTTTAGGTAAATTTTTGCTCAGAGCCTCCGAGTATGTCTTTGTGTGTTTATGTGTTTGATTCATTGTTGTGATAGCTTTATGTGAGACTGGTTTTGTGGTGTGTGTAGTTGCCTTCTCCTCCTGTCTGGTCTTGCCAGTCCTGAGTTGAGAGAGCTCAGCCTCCAGTTTGGCCAAATAGCTGCATCTCTCGCAAGTATTTGTGTTATGTGGGAGGAGGAGAGGGTTGTCTGTGTACATGAGGCAATTGTAACATTGCCTCAATATTCCCAGATTCACCAACTGGACAGGAGAGGACGCCAGCATCTGGCCCTTTGACATGCTAGAGAAATTAAGAAGTTAGGGTGTAACTGAATAAGAGAGGACTTAGTAAGGAAGTGGGTATCCTGGGGGGGGGGTTCACTAGTGAGGGACTTTGTATAATACAGAAGTGCTAAACCTGAAAAGAAGATGCTTTTAAGACAAGTGCTGAGCTTTTTTTTTTTTTTTTGGAGAAAAAAGCTTTTAGGAACAAGTGCTGCGCTTTTTAGTTAAGGGATATACTGTTTAGATTACTAGTAGAGCAGTTCTAAGGGAAAAAATGAAGAACAGACTTTATGGAGCCAGAAAAAGTTTACCCTTGTTAAACCAGTGCTGCCTGATGCTGCTCTAGTGGCAACTCCGCGCTAAAGCGTGCTTGATAACAGGGGCTGGAAAGAGCCAGGAATTGACCCAAAATGGCCAATAAAACTACCGTTTCAAGTCAGTAACCACTCCCACGGAGGCCAGGGAAGCTGCTCAATGTTTTTCACTGGCACTGATCAACAGAGAGACTTTCCTTTAGCCCAAGCAAAAATGGCCTCACAGAAACTTACAAACAGTTCAAGAACAGCAAACCTGTAACTGAACTTTTTTAAATCTCAGAAAAGTGGGAAAAAAGCAAGATTTTTTTTGTTTTTGTTTTTTCAGAGATAGCAGAGGTTCACAAGTAATATCAAGTTATAACAGTGCAGTAAATGACCCCACACAAGAGTGCTAGGCCAAAGACAGAAAATATGCAAGTTTTGAGAAAAACGATTTTAAAATTAAGTGCAAACAGGAAATTCAGTAAACAGCTTTTGGTTGTGCTCTAAATACAGCTACTAATGCAGAAATCAAGTTTAACAAGCCAGAAAATGCTCAAACTAGGCAACTATGCAGAAAAACTTAGCAAATAAACAGAGGAAAAATACTTAAAATCTCAAAAGTGGCTCCTTTCTTCTCTCAGCGTTTTCTCCTCTTGGTGAGTGCTTCACCAACAGCCAACAAGCCTGAAAAGATGCCAAAACCATGAGGCAACTAGGTTTTAAGAGAGGAAGATGAAGGAGTTATGGAAATGACCCCTATTAGTCAATAAAACTACAGTTTCAAGTCAGTAACCACTCCCACGGGGGGCAGGGAAGCTGCTCAATGTTTTTCACTGCCACTGATCAACAGAGAGACTTTCCTTTAGCCCAAGCAAAAATGGCCTCACAGAAACTTACAAACAGTTCAAGAACAGCAAGCCTGTAACTGAACATTTTAAATCTCAGAAAAATGGGAAAAAAGCAAGATTTTTTTTTTTGTTTTTGTTTTTTCAGAGATAGCAGAAGTTCACAAGTAATATCAAGTTATAACCGTGCAGTAAATGACCCCACACAAGAGTGCTAGGCCAAAGACAGAAAATATGCAAGTTTTGAGAAAAAATGATTTTAAAATTAAGTGCAAACAGGAAATTCAGTAAACAGCTTTTGGTTGTGCTCTAAATACAGCTACTAATGCAGAAATCAAGTTTAACAAGCCAGAAAATGCTCAAACTAGGCAACTATGCAGAAAAACTTAGCAAATAAACAGAGAAAAAATACTTAAAATCTCAAAAGTGGCTCCTTTCTTCTCTCAGCATTTTCTCCTCTTGGTGGGTGCTTCACCAACAGCCAACAAGCCTGAAAAGATGCCAAAACCATGAGGCAACTAGGTTTTAAGAGAGGAAGATGAAGGAGTTATGGAAATGACCCCTATTAGTCAATAAAACTACAGTTTCAAGTCAGTAACCACTCCCACGGGGGGCAGGGAAGCTGCTCAATGTTTTTCACTGGCACTGATCAACAGAGAGACTTTCCTTTAGCCCAAGCAAAAATGGCCTCACAGAAACTTACAAACAGTTCAAGAACAGCAAACCTGTAACTGAACTTTTTTAAATCTCAGAAAAGTGGGAAAAAAGCAAGATTTTTTTGTTTTGTTTTTTCAGAGATAGCAGAGGTTCACAAGTAATATCAAGTTATAACAGTGCAGTAAATGACCCCACACAAGAGTGCTAGGCCAAAGACAGGAAATATGCAAGTTTTGAGAAAAAAACTATTTTAAAATTAAGTGCAAACAGGAAATTCAGTAAACAGCTTTTGGTTGTGCTCTAAATACAGCTACTAATGCAGAAATCAAGTTTAACAAGCCAGAAAATTCTCAAACTAGGCAACTATGCAGAAAAACTTATCCCCTAAAAAAATAAATAAATAATTCCACAGAGGTTTACTGAAAGCAGATTTGGAGAATGATTTTGAAATATTTTATGTTCTCTGAAACTGCTTTTGGTAGATTGATATGTAGCTGATGTTTTCTTAAGTCTCTGGTGACCAACCCTCTGCATGTGGGACTAGTATCCAATAAAGCTACATGGAAGCACTACACATGCATAACAAGTCATCAGGTAGGCTACACATATTGGCATCATCGTCATCATCATCATCATCTTCATCAAATACAGCAAATGGTACCAATCACAGCAATAACATGTTTTGCACTGTGAAAGCAGGAAATTAATTATATGGTGCTGACTGATTACGTTTTCTTTATTGGCTCATTTTTCTACAGTGTTACTAGTGAAAAGGGAAATATATTTTTTCTTCATGGAGAAGTAATTTATGCAGAAATTCATTAGCGATGCCAGGTCAAAGGTACAGAGGGATAAAGTCCTGCCTATGTTCCAGATTATCCCAGTTTAAAGAGCAGTTGTGGCACTGGGACTGAGAGGTTGAGGAGGATGGAGTGAGGAATTGCTGTCCTGGTCAGCTGCTGCCACTGTGCAAATGAAAGCTTGACATGGCCAGAACTGTAGTTGTGGACTTCATACTAACAAGCTGGTGACGGTAGCCCTCCATATCGTGTGTGTGTAATCATACCACATTGTGGAATGGCCTGATAGGACTTGCAGCGACAAAGGTGCTCTTATTAGTCACCAGAAGGATGGAGTTAGGGCTTTAAATTAAAAAAAATGAAGGATGCCTGGATAACAGACCCTGTGATCATTTCTCATCCCGCAGTGAATGAGTGAGTTAGGAAATACTCTCAACCTATTGGGAAAATAAAAATGGACCAAAAAATCCGCAAGGGGTGAATGACATTTGGCAGATATCAGCAACCAAATGTATCATGTAGAAAAAGCAATCCTACTCAGGAATGGTTTGGCAAGCAGCCATTGTTGTACAAGATAAGAAGGCAGTGGATTGTTTTACAATTTTGTAAGGGAAGTCTGGGAAAATGGACAATAAAGAGTTAACAATGACTGCTCTAGGAGAGAGGCTATGGTGCAACTGTTGCAATATGTCAAATTAAATTATTTTGCAGCAATCTGTATGGAGAAAAAAAAGAGTCAAACACAAGTAGTACATCATCTCTTATTAGGGCAGTAAGGCTACAAGAAAAAGTATGAAGCAGTTCTTTTGGAAAAGGAACTCAAAGGTTGAGGAGGCTGAAAATCAAAACATACAGAGGCAGATTATACAATGCATGGTGCAAACATGATTAAAAAAAAGGGGTTCACTTTGTCTAAAACGTCCAGTCGCTAAATGCCCAGATAGTCTGAAAAGAGAAAGGAAACACAAGTAGATTTTGGCAATGAATTGGTACATCACAGGGTGATGTAGTAGTAGAAAATGTTTAGCATTCTAACAAAAATGATAAAGCATTCTTCACAGTCTGTGTTAAATAGTGGGAAGATGGAAATATCACAATATTAGCAGAAGAAAAGAAGCCTAGCACTCTAGCCACACATGGATAGGTGATATGAAAAAGAAATGAAAATCATAGACAGTGTTTAAGAACTATCTTTTGTTTTGTTGAAAGTTACTATGGATAAATCTCCATCCAGTGTTGAGGCAGTACACATGCTCAAAACTGCTATGCACAAGGTAATAGAAGTGACTTATTTACTAAAGAGAAGGTGTCATTATCCATGAGTGCTCTAGCAGATATGCAACATTATTTCTCCTTAATGATATCCATTTAAAGGAATCTGAATATATCTGTTTACAACTGCATATAATGTATTACACACAATGTTGTTTCTTACCTTCAATAGTCAGTAAAAGTTAAAAGAAATAAGCCTGACCTCAAGACAAAAAGGGATAAAGCTCTGAATATGCCCCATATGACCTGCATTTAATTTTAGGGACAGGTGTATTAGTGGGGCTGGTCAAGGAAGTATCTGACTGGTAGACCTCATATCCTGGGAGAGAGAGGGGGCTTTGGGGTATTTCACTGGTGACACCTACAGGAATGTATAGGTATCACCTTCAAGGTGAGAAGGGTGAGCTCATGATATGCAGAGATGTACCACATAGGCAGGGGATTGTTATATGGGGTAGCACGCATGCACCCCCTTACATGAGCAGCATTTAGAAGTAACCAGGGTTACAGCTTTAAGATGCAAAAAATGCCAGTGAATTCCTGAGTAATGTCCCATTTGGCTGGTGCTTCACTGGTTCATAGTGGTATACTAGGCTAATAACCACTGGGGCCTTTATAAGCCTAGCCATGCAACCCAAATGTATCCCATGAGTTACTGTGCCTTAGAAGTTATTTTACGTGATGTATGTTAGGGCAGGATTTAATGTCTACTTCTGTCCATCATCAGAGACATGTGTCAAACCAGGTGTGAATTTCCGATTTCCCATCCACTGGTCCAGGTTGCACTTGAATAGGGTTAAGGAAGGGCTCTGCTTCCCATGGATGGGAAACCTATTCCAGAGAATGAAGATTCTCTGAGATACATACTTGCCCCTTCAATATGTCCTACTTCAGTTGCAAGCAAAGTTTAAATCCTTCGATCTTTTAGTTCTGGTACTGTTCAGTTTGCCAGTATGCAAAATGTCCATCAGAACGGGATCCAAGGATGTCTTGTATGTCAGGCATAAATCGCCTCTAAGCAATATGTAGGAAACAGAGTATAGAGATAGGGCTTTGAAGTGATCTGCATAGGACATTGTGTTTATGACCTGTATTCTGTTTGTGAGGAACCTCTGTGAATGTTCCAGTTGTTGGATGTGCCTGGTCGGCTATATACTGAAGGGGTGGGGGGTGTTATACTCAGTTATGGGTTAGATGAGACCTGGCTACAGAGATACAGTGATTGCCAAGCTCTTTCTTATAAGGTGAGTGACACAGAATGATTTTCTTACTACCTCAGACACATGTTGGTCAAAAGGTAATCCCCAAATCCCTGATTACTGGGTCTACATTTAGGGGGCGTTTACCAATGAGTTAGTTTTCCTGGGTGGCTGACTTTCCAAAAGGTATTAATATAAATTTCTTGGCATGAAGTTTTAAGCAGTGGCTTTTGCATCAGTCATTTGTCTGTGTCAGACATTCCTGTAAGATGTTAGTATGGGGGGGGCTTCTAAGACTGCTCTTAACTTGCAGTTATCTGCAAACTTGGTAAGCCAGAGGTCCCTGACACCAGCCTTGATTTCCAAAAAAGAGATGCGAAAGAGGAGCGGACCAAGCATAGAGTCCTTGGGGACTCCACTGGTGACCACTCTCTTTATGGAGGTGGTCTCTCCAGTCCTAATTTCCTTGGTTCTGATTGTGAGCCAGATGGCTATCCAGCAAGTTACATAGGGGTCTATTCCTAACTCTCTGAATCTGATTACATGTAAGTTAAACAGCATGTGGAAATGCCCAGTGTTTGACCTTTGCTTAGGCTACTGCAAGGGAATAACAAGATATTATACAGAGATAATACCTTAGGTCCTTTTAAAAATGTTTCTTAAAAATGTATAGATGTGAGAGAACCAAGAGCAGGCAAAATATTTAGCTGGTCCAGTAAGAGGCTGTTTATGCCTTTGCAAAAAACAAAAACAACAAAAGCAAAAAACTGGATGAAGTGGCAGCCAAAGAAGTCAATGAAACTTTTCATAGCTTAATTAATTATGAAATTTCGATAAGGTGAAATTCATTCAAAGCAATGCAGCAAATCATGATTTATAGAGGCTGTTTATACCACTGTGCTATGGTCTAAAATAGGCAAAACCAAATAAAGTATAATGAGATGTAACTGAGGAATGATATAAAACTGCGGTGGTGGTGCTGCGGTAGCGTTGTCGCCTCACAGTATGACGTTGTCCCATTCGATTCTCAGTTAGAGCGTCTTCTATGTGGCGACATGCTTGAATGGGCGTCCCTTCGTTGAAGGTTGTGCGTCAGGCCTGGCAAGTTGGCACGTAAAAATCTACTGCCAATCATTAGCGGACCGAGTTCCGCTGTGGCCACCCCTAACCGGGAAAAGCCGAAAGACACAACAACTGAGGAATGATATAAAGCCATGCATAGCAAGTCCTACTTCTTCCTGTTTGTGTTTCATAGTCATAAACTGATGCATTTCTGCACCGTGCACAGATTCATCATAAAAGGCAGAATCATGCCCTTTCTATCTACTTTGCAATCCACAATGAAAGTTTCCTTTGCTGCTAGCCTATTTCCCAGTGTGAGATGCTTGTCCTGGCCAAGCCAAAACCACTTGAACCCATATTAAGTATTTTTTTATTTTAAATATTAACAATATATATATATATATATATATATATATATATATAAACAATATTAACAATAAAAAGCTGTGCTGTCCAATGCTTGCCTTAACTCTTTCAATCATGCCTGCACATAGCTGCAGTTTTCCTCAATGTTTATTTATCAGGAAATCCTGACTGGGTCGGAACCCATTTTTAGTGGAGTATTATAAAACATTTTAAGAACAAAAATTTTACAGTCTTGAAAATAATGCAAAAACATCTATAGTTGAATTAATTATACCAAATTAGACATAATATGAAAACAGTGGTTAAAAATACATACACGTTAATATTTAGAGAAATTTTAGCCAGTTTATAGAGAAATTAAAAGTAAGTTAATATAATAGAAACAGGAACTGCAATATGGAGTGAGAGGAAAAGCAGGCTTATGGTATAATTAGAGAGAAATCCAGGTGAGATAAACTGATAGAAATAAGAATGTGTGTGAAAAAGGGATAGTAAGGAAGTATGAGGTATGACTAGTACTTGTTCACATTTTTGGATATATTTTATCCTAGTGCTGAGCAAGAAAAGTGCCAAGTTTTGGCTAGAAAGTCTTTCAAAATGGTTTTGAAGGATGGGAGGGAGGGTATTGACCTGATGAATACAGGTAAGGAGTTCCAGACCTTAGCAACCTGGTACGAGTACAGACAATGCCCAGCAGACTTGATAGGTTTGTGCACAGACAAGACTGTTTGGTCACTGGAGTGTAATGACCAACTGGGACACAGTTGTGTAGAAAGATATTTAGAGCCGGAGCAGCACATGAATACTACATAATTTTATAGGTGCTAAGAAGGTGTGTATATGTTAATTGATGGGGTAGTTCTAACCAATTTAGGCTTTTAGTGCTATACAATGGTGGGTTCTGAAAAGTGTATTTGCAGCAAATTTAATAGCATTGTTAAAGCATTGTTCAAATTTTGTTTTTTGTGATACCTGAAGGTTAGTAAGAATGGGATCACCATAAAACATATGGGAAGGAGATAAAATGTGGCAAGTGTAGTTTTAGTTGTGTTAGTGAGAAGGTTGAGTTTTACTTATGCAATTTTGTGTATGCAGGATCAATTTAAGATTAAGTAACTGTAATACCTAATACATTGATATGAGAAGTGACTTCAATGGTTGTATTATCAAAAAAGAGTAATTTATATTTTGTTTTTTCATGATAGAGGGATTTGGGGGAAAAATAGTATTTTTTTGGAGGGGGGTTGAGTATGAGTTGTGAGTTACAGAGTCATGTTTCAGTGGCTGTTAAAACTTCCTGAGTAATATTTTGGAGGTGTGCCATGCTGTTAGATGTGCAAATGAGTGTGGAGTGAATCTGTATACTATATTCGCTACTCTTCTTGTATGGATGTCTGGAGAGTGTTGGTGAGAATGTTAAACAGGAGAGGACCAAGGATAGAACCTTGTGGTATATCAGTGGTGACTGGGAGGTATGGAGACAGGGTGGAGTGCCATATTACTGACTATTGGACATGTAGCTTTTGAACCATAGAAGGGTGGACTGAGAAAGACCTAATATGGACATTTGAAGTAGAAGTCTGCGATGACAAACTGTGTTGAAGGCTTTATACAAGTATAGTAATAAGGAGGAGACTAGTGTGCCATTATCTCTGGCTTTATTGACAGTATCTGTATAGGTTAAAACTGCAGTGTTAGTACTATGGGAAGGACAGAAGCCATGTTGTGAGGGGGATAGCAGTTCCTCCTGCAGGAGGTAGTTTAGCAATTGATTTTGAATATATTTCATGTATTTTGGGGAGGGGAGATAAGATTACTATAGGTCTAAAGTTAGTAATGTCTGTTGAATTTCCTCCTTTAGGCACAGGGATAATGTAGGATATCTGAGTACGTACGAAATTATACAAAGCTAACGTTTTCACATAGCATTTCATAGATTCTTAAGGATTGACTTCAGTAACTTTACACTTTTGTGCAAGAGAGCATGATTCCTAAAATGCCTTTGCATTTATTTAGCAAGAATAACCTGCAAGTGAATTTGCATATAGATATAGTGATGCTCTTCACAGATAATCTCTACAAAAGTGCAAACCTTGAGACTTTGAATACTACCCCTAATTGTGATATACGACATTAGTAACTAGACTGAAATGACATGCTTGTCTTCACTTTGAACAGACAGGAGAATGGGTCTTTCTCTTAAAAAGTATTCACTCTAACAGAACTACTGGTTAAGCTGTATTCATTCTACCAGAACTACTAGTTACATTTATTCATCCTAAAAGAATTAGTAGTTAAACCCACCTAATTCTGCCATATGAGAAGCCACTGACTCACTGAATTCTTTAATGATGCAAACTGAATTTCTAAGAACAAAATTTATGCATGTTGAATTAGTGGTAGAAGCCGATAGCATTAGACTTATCCAAATATCTGAGCTGTCTATGTAAATCCAACGTGTGAAGAACCTTCTCACTAGCATACTGTGGAGAAGGAAAAAAGGAAGGGAGTTGGATAGACTGAATGAGGGATGACTCATTGACCATCTTGGGCATAAAGGAAAGATTAGTATGCAGACACACTCTGTCTCTAAGAAAAATCAAAAAGAGAGGACACGCCATCAGAGCCTAAAGTTCAGAAACTCTCTTGGCTGAAGTAAGATCCATCAATAAACAGTCTTCCAGGTGCAATATTGCCCGAGTTACATTTCTAGGATAAAATTAATGTCCCAAGAGGGAGGAATATTTTTGGGGGTCCTGATATGAAGGACACCTTTAATGAATTGTTTGACCTCAAAATCAGAGGCCAGTGGTGGGTTCAAGGGCAGACAAGCAGATATTGCTGAAAAGTAAGGGTTAACAGAAGAATATGCTAAGCCAGCATGGAGCAGTTCACACAAGTAGGAAAGAACCAAAGAGACCCCCACTGAGAAGGGACACCAAACAAAAATCTCTCCCATTTACCCATATAGGATTTTCTGGTAGTGGGTTCCCTGGCCATCTGGAGAACCCTAAGCACATGCTTAGAAAAATGGTGTCTAAAAGGAATCAAAACCCTATCATTAGTGTTCATATTGTCAAAAGTCTGCCTAATTTTTATAAAACAACAGTGATCCAGTTGTATAATTCATCTTAAAACCTTTGCTAATCTCTTGGCCAAGATCAACATAAATATTTCAAAAGATGATTCAGAACTGAAATATCTAGTGCTAATTTATCTATACATGGGCTAAACTCTTGGATAGGCTTATAAAGGCCTCAGGGTCAATAGCTTAGTAACTTCCTATGATCCTGGGTCCTTCCCTTCTTTCAGGATCAAAGCCTACCTTTTTAATCCACATTTGCAAATCTCCTGTGGAGATAAGTCAAGGTTTTCAGCAGGTACTCTGGATGTCTACAAGGGAGACAATTTGTCAGCACAGTGAATATGAGAAGCTGCATGATAGAAAGAAGCCACTGGATTAATGAAATGGTAAAATGAATTTTTAAAGGACTAACCCCAGAGGCATGCCTACAGTAAAAAATAATATGGCGTTTTGTTTTACTCACGTCACACACTGTATTCACTCCTGAATTGTGTACCAACAAGCATATTATAAAAAGTTTGAAAACACTGAGCAATCAAATGACCTAGTCACCTTATATTCTTTTTTTTTTTTTTTTTTAATATAACATATCTCATCCCTTCAGTTGCTAGGATAGGATTGGTCTGCATGAGCAAACAGACTTTTATTAAATGCCAGTTTGTCTCAGCTTCAGTTCTCTGAACCAAGGCCAGATCCAGCACTAGGTGAGGGGCCTAGCCACAACATTCAATTTAATTTAAAAAAAAAGAAAAAAAGTTTTAACTGCTGCCTGTTGTTTAAGAATTAAAAAAAAATCACAGAACTGCATTTGCTTCTGTGCCCTTTTGCCAGCCAATAAACAGAGCAGGCAAATGGATTCAGAGCAAAACATGTGATTTGTATTTCACAACCAAGCAAACCCTTTACAAGAACACAGTATTTTTTGGAGCATGACTACAGAAGTGTGTGTGTGTGTGTGTGTGTGTGTGTGTGTGTGTGTGTGTGTGTGTGTGTGTGTGTGTGTGTGTGTGTGTGTGTGTCTGTGTGTGTGTGTGTGTGTGTGTGTGTGTGTGTGTGTGTGTGTGTGTGTGTGTGTGTCTGTGTGTGTGTGTGTGTGTGTGTGTGTGTGTGTGTGTGTGTGTGTGTGTGTGTGCGTGTGTGTGTGTGTGTGTGCAGTGTTAATGGTATCATATCTGCAAGCAGTATTAGTGGTACAGCAGGTACTATAGTCACCTTTGGTGCAGAACATCAAGTAGATGCATTGCTGACACTGCTGCAGTATAAAGGTGGTGCTGCAGTCCTGAATGTGTCAACCTTTGGATGAGATGCTAAACCAAGATCCCATCAGCCTGAGTTGGTGGTAGCTCAGGTAGATGTCAAAGATTCCACAGCACCTAATAAAAAGAATAACAGAAGTTCCCTGGTCAGGTTTCCTGTAGAAGTATAAAGACCACCCCAGGTCTTCAGTTTAGTGGGAATAGCCTGGTCAAAAAAAGAATAAAAGTCTTAAATTAAATCTGAATCTCTGTAATCATTTCAAAACTAAGAACAAAACAGTATTCACACTGACAGCTTTGAGCAGTATTCAGTGTAAGTGGAGGGAGAGAGGCAAGTAATGGGACACTGGCATGACTGTGGGGGGGTGGGTGGGGGGCCTTGTCCATTACCCTGCCTAGTGCCTCACTTAACCATGATCCAGCTCTGCTCTGAACCACTTTCTATTTCCCATATATGGATAAATATCTTCTGTCAAGAAAGTGTACACATCTGCGCAGTCCCAGATTAAATCCTACCCTACCACTGATTGGTACAAAAAGCAGCTAAAGTACATATAAAGTGTCAAATACTGATACTTGTCACTTAAGCGCTTTGAAATATTAATGGAGAAGTAAAGCACAACTAAACAAGTTCAACGCCAAGCTAAACATGTTGTTGCAATAAAATTGATAGTTTAGTACCCCCCAAAAACAAATTCAAGCTAAGTCTGACCCCACACTAACACCCATGATGTGGCACGATGATCTTCAGAGGAGCCTGATAAACACAGCCATCTTAATGCCTCACCTCTTCAAAGAGTTACAGAATGAAATGCACTGGTATGTTGAAAAAAACTGAAGTGTCTTTTCATTTCTGGTTAAGAAATATTTTTGACCATCATATACCTCAAGTGAAGGACAGTTCTAATGTTTAATATTCCACACTTGTTATATTTCTACAATACAAATTTTATTTACTATTTGACCATGACAAAAAGCTGCAGGAATTTTTAGATTTTGCTATGACGATTTTATTAAACTACCAGCCTGAAGTGTAGCTCATTGTAACAGTAGTTATTTAAATATGTTAAATTCGGTAGAATACTGATCTATATGGACCTTTTTCACACATCTTGGGAGATTATCTGGTGATGTGAGTTCATAAGTCTCACTGCAGGCAAAGGGAGTCTGAAGGAAAAACTCTGAACTGCAGGTAACAACTTGTTAAGAGTTCAAAGTTGTAATCCTCTGTGCTGCCAAACACTTCCAGACTGTGTAACACTCAATGGATCAACACAGAAGTGAAATCAGAACCATACAAGAAGTTGGGATTTGTAATGAATTAGGCCCAAGACAGCATTTCCACAATTTAAGATTTTTTTTTTAATTTAAGAAGGAAAGCACTGGTAATCAGGCTTTTGGGCGATCTTATTCAGCATGTCATTTCTGACAAGTGAATTGATACTGAATGCCTAGACTTGAGCCCTGAATTAATGTTATGCCACCATTTGTTGGATCTGCTGCTAATATTACATGGTCATAAACATGAAGTTAAAATGTTGAGAAATGAAATACTGAAGACAGACAACCAAATGAATAAAAGTGCATTACAGTACTACTTCCATTGTTATAAGAAAATGAAATTCAAAGAGAACTGATTTGCTTTAGCATAAAACACTTAATTCTCATGGTGTCATTGCAGAAACACATTTTGTAAATTGTAACTGTAATTACATAAAGTATTTTTTTCTCAGTACCTTTATTCTTCTGTAATAACTTTCTAGTCTATTTAGATAAATGGCACACAGTGCATTTATATCAATGTATTCTCCTGAGTGTTTTAAGTTACTTATTATTAGAGAGCACAACTATTTTTTAACCAGCTGTCTGACTTATATTCTACTTGTTGTCCTAAGTTCTTAATATCAATATGTGCATATTTATATATATATATATATAAGTGTGTACATATTTATCTGACTTGCCACAACAGCTTGCAACATAAGCTAAATGGGTACCAGATAACAGAGCCTGAGTGACCACAGCAGAGCAGACACCCTGATGCATTTTCATGTGAAGTACTTCCTGTGTCGGTTCTCACATCTTGTTTTTTTTTCCAAGTAAAGAATAAAACTTGTATTCTTCCTGTTATTGTGTGCATGTGTTGGCCACTGTGTTTCTCAGCCTTGTCTGTGAATATCAAACAATAATCACTTCCCATACGATGCAGAATAATGAGATGACAGATGAAAAGGACACTCTGTGACTTTGCCTTTTCATGCTGTATTATGTTTTTACATCTGTCTTAACTATCTGCTTTTTTATTGGTACTAATTTATTCACTGACTGACTATTATATGTTCTGTGATTCAGAGTCTTAAAACAACAGCCATTTGTATCCTGAAATGCTCTGGTTGTCCTGTGAATCATGCTGCAAGGGGATTATATGCAGGAATGCGTTTAATGGAACTCTACCTCTTTATTCCTCATTTCGTTTCGCCATCTTCCTGCATTTGTTAGCAGAGGTTTTCAATGAAAAGTGAAAGGGTCAAATATGTTATCAGATAAATAGTGTGTTTAATATATGGGATTCCAAAGAAAAATGTAGGTATGAAATCCAATTTATATACACCTAACACATGAAGCCACCTGATAACCTTGGAAATGACTCCGTAAAATGCTGTCTGGAATTAGACTGCCCTAACTAATCCTACTTGGATTGCATGTTCATTATCAGTGGGTTTTATTCTTCTTAGTGGCTATAACTTTATTATGAGCTTATGTTTATCATCCACAGTCTACTGTGTGTGCATGCTGTAATAGCTTTTTGAGCCAGAAACCTAAACAACTTAGGTTTGAGGCAAGACACAGAGCTGAGGCAATTGCTACGCAAATGCTTGCAAAGTAAGAGCAGTGTAACCCAAAGAGTGAGTTGTCTCTGAAGTGTGTGTGTGTGTGTGTGTGTGTGTGTGTGTGTGTGTGTGTGTGTGTGTGTGTGTGTGTGTGTGTGTGTGTGTGTGTCTGTGGTGGGGAGTATTACACCTACGTTTTCTTCTCAGAATATTACAGCATACAGCTTGCCTTTAAACTTAGCTTCACTCCATCTTTATACTCTTGTTGTAACTAGCATACATTTCAGATATTTTTGGTGCATCACTGTCCATCATTCTTTAAAAATACTTCAAATACAAGAGAAGTACTACAAACAATTGTTATATCATTTTTTCCACATCTGCCCAGAAGCAAAAACATAAGCTCACACATTGTCAAAGAAAGAAGGTCAACTGGTAATAAAAAAAAGCTAAAATCTGCTTATTCCTTAAAAAGATAAGCTAAAATGCACATATGAAACATAAAATAAAAATATAAATAAATAAGAGATTTTTTAAAAGAATGCTTTTCATTGAGTAACTCCAAAAAGTAAAAAATAAGTAAAAAGAGTGAAAACTTTGCAAAAGAAATACAGACAAGTTGATTTCAGAAGAGCATTTGAGGTTGGTTATGCTGACTGTCATAATGAGGTACCTAGAAGAAGTAGCAAAAATCAGCAAAACTAACTTCAAAGCTTTTTTTCTGCTGTCTCGCTAATGACAGAGGGGCAATATTTTACTTAAAGAGTAAAATATTATCCCTCTGTCATTACTGGAAAGCTTTTTTTTGAAGATGGGTTTCTGAGACAGTGAAAAAAATGCTGAGCTTCGCTTGACATTTTTCCACTGCCACATGAGAGTGTGACAGAACCACAGTAGGACAGAGATGCACAGCCAATTTCAATAAAAAGCATTCTAAAGTAACAAGGATAAGGACCTATATAAAGACCCATTTTTCTGTCCCTAGACTAGAAATACCCACTTTAATTTTCAGATGATAAAGAAAGGTAATGCAAGCCAGACAGATAGCTTGTTCCTCTATTAACACAAAATGAAAATAAATAGTTGAAACAGTAAATGGTAATGTCATGCATTAAAGTGTTAACATTACAATCAGTATAAAACACACACACACACACACACACACACACACACACACACACACACACACACACACACACACACACACTCACACACACACACACACACACACACACACACACACACACACACACACACACACACACACACACACACACACACACACACACTTTTAGCTATTCCAGACTATTCCTAAAAATAATTACAGCAAATTTCCTCATCTAGGTGACCTTCTAAGCTTGGACTTCTCACACACCGCTCTACTCTCAATGATCCTCAGGATGAGATAAAGTTTACCATTTAGGGTATAAAGCAGGTCCATTCTAATACTTGTAGCATTCTCTAATAAGCTGTCTTAACTTGACTTCTTAATTTAAATGAGAAGATCTTAGTATAAAAAAACTGCTTTGCTAAAATATTCTGGATGTGAAATTCTTCCCTAGATCCTCTTGTTTTTTTAGACTGGGAGAAATCTTACAAGGGAGATGGAGAGCTATCCAACACCCATATTGCAACACTGACTCAATCTTTCTCTTTCAGCTACTTTTTCCTATGCAATGCAACGCAAAGCCTGAGATCATGATAAGAATACCAAAAGCATTATTTTATTAACCCCTACAACCTCATCCAGGACACAGACAAACATTCTGATATCCCTAACTAATGGTAAAGATTATTGAAGATACAGACATGGACAAGAATATATACCCTAGCACTGTCTGCTCTGGGCTTCGCTTGTAATGTTTACAAACAGAAAAAGAAGATCACTAGTACAGAGAGCCTTACTTATTGCACATGAAAAACCACAGCAGTAGGTGTGATGGTTCACATGAGGTCTACTGCCAGTAGAAAAGCCACAAAGCATTTTATCTTTCACAATTAATTCCTGCTCATCACTGCACACATTAGACACACCTACCTCATCTCCACCTCAGACTGACAATGCAGGTCTTTAATTTGGTCTCTCTCTCTCTTCTTAATGGGATGTCTCCAATCTGTAATCCAAGAGTTAGACCACATTCCTAATGTTAGCTCAATCCAGAAACTAAACTGCTGATAGGACAAAGTGATAGTCCTAAAACAGAAGCAGGACTATCTGACACTGGACAGTGTGACCCCAACACAATTGGATACATTTTATATTAAAAATTCACATTTATTGTTTATGGGAATATTTATTAGACAGTTTGGCCGCAAAAGATTTGCCCCCAAAAAAATTTAATAAAAGTATTTTACTACTTAATATTTTAATTAGGACTTTTACATAGGAATTTAATATAGTATTTGACATTTTAACACGTAAATGTTAATTTATTTAACATTTTATTTAATATTTAAATATAATTAATTTAATTAAAAATAGTTTTTAACATGTTAATACAATTACTCAGGAATTTTACATAGGAAGTTAACATATTTAACATTTAAAAAATTATAATCATAAGAAATTAATATTAATATTATTATTATTTTATGTAGTTCAAATGCAAATGTTTAAAAAAAATCTATATATATTAAAGTTAGCCCATTAAGAAATTGTCAGTTCTCTATGATTGTATCAGGTTACAAACCAGTAATGCAAACAATGTTTTGTTCTAACGACGAGTTATGTTCTGATGATTGTCATATGTTTTTGCTATTCTTGCTGACTGTTATAAATTATTATAAAACCTTGTTACAGATCTGGAATGTGTTAATGCTGGGTTCAAAACATCCTTTATCTTCCTCCAACAGTTTAACAAAATCAGCCCTCCTCGACTTGCCCTGTTTAGGACTGTATCCAACCGCTAAAATCTTGTTCATTAAGAATCAAAAAAGTTAATGTCTCATGAAATGTAATTTTAATATAACTAGGCAATACTTGAAAGCTACACATCAGGTAACAGAGCCATGCCAAGTTACTCAGTCCAATATCGAGTGATTTCCAAGACTGACTGGGCTTTACAGGTTTATATTTAAATGCTCATATAACAAACCACATACTTTGGGTGACAGAGAATTTACTAATAGATACAATATTCAGGACAAGAGCTCAGAGTCTTAATTCTGGTCTTGAAGAGCCTACGATGGTTTTAGGGCTCATTATAGAAAAAGAAAAAAATTATGCACATTCCATAATTGTGTATCTCTAGGTACAGATCATGCCTCCATAAACAATAGGGCTAAGACCAACAGGCATTATAACCACTTAGTAAGTAAAACTTTTTCATGTCACCAAACACCCTACACTACCCTATCCAATATGGCACTGCAACATATGCCCTCTCCAGATCAGAACAATGACATAGAACGATAATTGAAATTCAGCTACTAAGAAACTTGAGACCAACAAGATCACGAGTGAAAGAAGGTTGGTAGGTATGTTACAGAAGGCAGACCTAGTCCCACAGGTTCATTGTTTGTTGAATACATATTTTTTTTATTTGGTAAAAGGAGAGCCATCTCCCATAAACAAGACAGAGAGCCAGCAAATTCTCCTGGGTTGTCTTTTCATTGGGAATACACTCCTTATTACAACAGCCCCAAAGGAAGACCTGCACTTAGACATCACATCCTGCTTGTAGCATTACACAAAGATGGTGAGAGCAGACCAGGTAGCTATGGCAAAGATATCTAGAGCTGCATTTCTGATAAATACTGTTCACATGATAACTGCTCTTGCCTGACAGAACCCAAAGTACTGAAGCAAGAGATTTATCCTATTTGTTATAGCAGAAATAAATGCAGTCAACTATTTTACCAAGGTAATTTTAGAAACTTTGTAACACAGCTTTCTCTTGAAAAAGGAGAACAAATGATCTTTGGAAGTGTTTTTGCTGTCGCAACAAAAAAATCAAAGCTCAAAAATTATAGAGAGATTTCTATACAATCAACAAATTGATAGTATATCAAATTATGTCTTACTTGGCTTCTGGCAAAGATGGAGCACACAAACAGCTGTATGTACTACAGTAAATTATATGTATGAAGCAATGAAGAATGAAAGAGAACAACAGGGGCACTTTATTGCTGATATGAAATTAACATTTGAGTCCGTCAACCATACACTCCTACTAAAGAGCTTAAACAATTTTGAAATTAGTGTTACAGCATAAGAATGTTTTCAAAATATATAACAGGTAAAACAAGGCATCAATACCTTAGAAATGAGAACATTCTCAGCTTGGGTACCGCAAGAGAAAATTCTAGTCCGTTACTATTGTTACTTTCGTTAATAGCCTTACAATTTACCTCCTCTCAGTGTATTGTACTGGTTGTGCTAATGACGTAATTCTATCTTCAAACACTGACCTGGCTATAAGACAACAAAGAAACTTTGGAATAGCATAGCATTATTAATGCATGGAACTGGCTACCTAACAAAAAATCAATTATTAAGTGTAAAGAGACAACCACGATGTTAGTTGGATGACAGCAAAGTCTTTAAAACAACATATCCTCTTTGCATTCCTGAGCCAAAAGGAATAAATCATCCAAATGTAATTAAAAAAGATATCTAGAAACTATCTTTTACTGACAGTTCACATTTACAGTAACACACACACACACACACACACACACACACACACACACACACACACACACACACACTGCAAAACAAGTCTTATATCAGCTGCAAGTGGCTTACAAATATCTTAACCTACCAACCTAAGACACAAGGAAAGCAACAGTAATCTAAATGTTAATGCCTAAAATACACTACAGTTCTGTCCTCATTTCCACACACCAAATTAAAGCTAAATGGCTCCAAATAACAGCCAGATGAACTCTGCTGTTAAACTACTTGACATTCAGATTTTTATAGTGTTCTTACTGGCCACCACTAGGTTCATAGGTTGGTACTAGGCTATTGGCCCCAGAGCCTATACAAGCCTAGCCATAACAATTCCCTGGCTATTTCTTCCCACACTATTTACTTCCCTGAACCCCTGTCTAGTATGGCAACTGACGTGATCCCAAGGGTGAATTTCCTTTCTCCCATCCAAACATCAAGGTTCCTTTTGAAGAGGGCCAAAGAGGTGCTCTGCTTGACATGTATTGGCAGTCTATTCCAGAGTCTGGGGAGTCTCTGGGTCAGGAACCTATCCCTCCAGCATGTTTTGTTTATTGTGATGACAAGGTTTAGATCCCTGGAGCGTGTGGCTCTGAGGGATTGGGATTTCTTTAAGTGTAGCATGTCCAACAGCTCTGTGTTTGACATGGCCTTGTATGTTAAGCAGAGATCGCCTCGGAGTAGACAATATGTGACAGAGTATAGCTGACGTTTTTTAAGGCAGTCAGCATACGGCATCTGCTTTAGGCCTGTGATTCTTTTAGTTAGGTATTTCTGCGGCCTTTCCAGTTGTTGAGATGTCTTGAGAGGCACATACCAAATAGGGCATTGTATTATATAATGGGTCTAATGAAGAATGAGTACAGTGGGACAATGACCTCATTTTTTCTGGATAAAAAGTCCTTAGTGATGAGGTGTGCCACATAGAAGGATTTCCTGACTGTTGTGGCGATGTGCTTATTGAAGGTGAGACCACTGTCCACCTGTGTCCCGAAGTCTCTTATCACACTTTTGGTGTTTAGTGTACTGCCACCTATGTGGTAATTCATGGGTACATGTTTTTTCCCAAAGGGGATAACTATACATTTCTTGGCATTGAGCTTGAGCCCATGGCTCTGGCACCAGGCATCTGTTTCTGTAAGGCCCTTTTGTAGAGTATCCACATCATTTGGGGATTCAATAATGGCTCCCAGTTTGCAGTCATCTGCAAACTTTGTTAACCAGAGTCCCTTAGTGTTGGCCTGTACTTCAGAGAAGTAGATGCCAAACAAGAGAGGTCCCAGGACTGAACCCTGAGATACTCCACTTGTCACTTGTCTGGAGCTGGATTTGGAGTCAGCTACTTTTACAGTGTGGGTTCTGTCAGTAAGTCAGTTGGCAACCCATCGAGTGACATAGGGATTAATGCCCAGCTTAGTAAGTTTATCTATGATTCCAGAGTGCAGGATGGTGTCAAATGCCTTGGCAAGGTCCAGACAGGCTGTGTAGACTGCCTTACCCTCGTCCATGGTTCTGGAGACTGATTCAAAGAAGTCAGTCAGATTCAGGAGACAAGACCGTCCCTTCACAAACCCAAACTGAGTGGAGTCCAGTGCTTTAAGGTTACCAATGTCTTTGTTTATAAGTTCCATGATAATACGTTCCATGGCCTTGCAGATCAGGCTCGTCAGACTGATGGGGTGGTAGTTCCTGGGATCTAAGGTGGGTCCCCCCTTGTGGAGTGGGATAAATGTAGCTGTGCACCACTGTGAAGCCTGAGGTGAGGGTATGATTAAACATGACACTTAGGTGAGGTGCCAGTTCATTTTGTAGTTCATGGAGTACACAGCCTGGGATGTCATCTGGTCCCATGGATGCTGTATTCTTAGTTTTGGAGAGTGTGTTTTTTACCTATGTGGCCATTATTACCAGAATTTGGCAATCTTTAGGGGGTGAGAGTGGGGTGAAGGTGGCACTGAATCGATCTGCCAGGATATTGGCAATATCTTTGGGATCAGTATATTTAATGCTATTCTGTTGTAGCTCAGAGCAGATCTGAGCATTGCCATTTAGATTCTTGACATAGTTATAGAATGCCTTGTTGTTGTCTTTGGAATCTTTGACAATTTTATTTTCGTAACTAGCTTTGGAGGATTTTATGAGGGATCTCAGCTTCTTACTGAGGCTGGTAAGGGAGTTTTTTGCATCCTGAGATTTTCCTCTTTTCTGCAACAGTTTCTTCCTTTTGTTGTAAAGTTTGTTTATGGCACCAGATTGGCTTCCTTTTTTTGGAGGAGAGCATCTTGGTTCTATTTGGGATGGTACGATTCATGCATGAGTGGATGTGCTCGTACAGTGCCTTAGTGTAGGACTCAGCAGTTGAACTTTTAGTTCCCGTCTGCATGGGTGTCATGAAGTTTGTAACTTCTGACTTGAGTAGCATGAAGTTGGCTTTGGAGAAGTTTTTTATGGAGGTTTCCTTACTGGGGGGTGGTGGTGGGATATGGATGTTAAGGGTGATTAGCTTATGGTCTGACCTGACCATCACATCACAACTAAAGCAAGGGGATACATCCTCTTTCCTTCAATCATTCTCACACAACCCCATCATCTTAATATGACCTCCCTTTAAAAACTGATAGGAAGAAAGATATTCTCCAGATTAACATCTGTGACTTGGCACTCCCTATCAGAAAGTACATAAAAGATGGAAAAACTAAAAATATTCAAAAACAGAACATTATATCACTTTGGGAATAAATGCAAATGTTCCTTTTTTGATGCAGGCTAATGAGAATACAGAGCAGCAAACTCATAAAAAAGCAAACAATTATCTCTATTATACAAAGTTTATGACATTACAAATAAAGGAGTTAATACAGAAATATGCTATGCAAATGTAATTTATACTGTGCATGTATTCTGTGCAACTAGTATGTACAAATGTAAACATAATACCAACTAAAAACATACACATAACACAGCAAAAATGAAATAAGGCCAGTTACCAAAAACTTCACATTTATACAATAAATGTATTACAGTGTTCAGATTTTCAGGACAATGATTGTTTAGACATAAAATTAGAAGCAACACAAATATGTAGTATACCCTTATGCTAGGAATAACTCTATGATTTCCTATACAGCATCTTGTACAATGGTTTGTTTTCTTCTAAGAACCTTGTATAGAATTTACAAACAAATAGCATAAAATATAAGCCAAAAATGCATGATGAGCAGTGATGGGCAGGGCATGATGGGGACAATTCAGTGATATAGTTAACATAGCTGTTAAAGGCCATGAAATACCTTGGCCAGCATAGTGTACAAATAGTTGCATAATGAACCTGAAATGATCGACCATATGATAATGAGGCCACTGGCAAATGCAAATGAGGAAAAAGATGGAAATAAGCAACTGTATGAAAATGAGGTGAATGGTGAAGGTAAATAACATGGCAGAGTGATTCAGAAACATATACAAATTGCACAGTGAACCTCCCCCACATGGCTGTACTCCATTAAATCAGGGTGAATGGAGACAGAGACCATGCAGCAGGATTAGTAGAAATTTACATGTCTTAGTTGGTCCTCTCACACAGTAGCTACAGAGTTTACATTGTTGCTGACCTCACAATTAAACAATCTGCACTCTGTCAGCATCCCCCTATAGGACATGTAAATGGTGAACTGTGACTATGTGGACAGAGACACCATACAAGAGCTGGGTACACATGTGCCATCGTCACATGCAGACTCAATAAACATGTGGAACACTCATTCCTCTGGATATCAAAATAAGTGTAGCATTGAAAATACTTCTTACAGGGATCTTCCAGCAACCAACTGGCATTTTGGTGGGGTATCCTAGGCATCTACCTCATGGCAACTACACTACCTTTATGATGCCATGCTACAGCACAGAGCATATATAGTTTCCATGTATGACAGAGGTGTTTTATGATGTAGTGCATTGCCCCGATGTACTTGGTGCCATCAAATGTACCCACATCACCATCAAGGCTATACCTGGGACAGAGGGACAAAGGTATATCAATCAGAAAGGATTCCACTCCACCAACTTGTAAGTGGTTTGCAATGCACAGGACACATACCACAGTAGCTGTAGGTCTATGCATTCAACAAAAATGTACTCTGCAATCCCCAGTTCCTTTCCTTTGCCAGCACAAAAATTCTGTAATTCAATGAGTACTACAATGGCTGAAGCTATATTTATCAAACAGTTTCAATGATTGTAGCATGTCAGTTATGCTAATGAATAAATTAAGGTTTACTTTCACTGAAACTCTCATCTTATGAGATGCATAGTGGACCAAGGTTGCACAATGAAGTACATATCTGACAATGCACACACATGAATGACCATGAAGCACATTGCAAATGGTTGGACAGGTCCTTACCCTTGAAGGGGCAGGAGATGCATTAAGTCATGTTGTGGTGCTACACTACAAAATATTTTGACAACTGTCTTATCTATTTTGACATTGTAAAATTTATTTTAACTGTATTCTGCCTGATATTGCTGATATTATATACCTTAAAAGATTGTGATTGTACTGCTTTTCTCCCCAGCCCTCCACTGAAAAGGGGCTTTTGTGCTCAGACAGACTTTCCTAGTCAATAAATGTAGACTAAAAAACAAATAAATAAATTATGTGGCAATATGTGAGTTATACAAGCTACTAGTGCTCAGGCCATCATGTTGTTCACACCACAAGCACTATCCTGGCTCACGATGTGTTTATGTGATACTATACAGTGGAATCATGTTCTGATGTGCTGCCTTGCTTCCAGCTGATGCACACCATGGGACTCCTGCAATGTGTGCCAACATGAGTCTGCTACCAGCTTCCTCACGTTTGTGATCTGTAAAAACTAAAAAGTTGTTGATTGTGGCAGGACTCTCCGATGGTGTAGAAAAGTGTATAGAAATAGTTATTTCCAGCACAGCTGTATAATTAACGATTTACCAACTGTCCAGGCTGAAACTAAAATCAGTCCACTGGGATCAGTGCTCTACCCCAGTTACATATTGGTTAAATAAATAAGTTATACTACCTCACACTTGGATGTTCACATCCATGACAGTTGTCATCATGAGTGTGGGTATTAAGAAGTGACAGCCTTTAGTGAGGTTTGAAAAGTGCATCGATCACTTGAAGAGTCTATTGCACACACACTGTATATCAGAGCATGATGTTATGTGTGGGAAGTAACTGAGGTAGAATTAGGGAGTGAGGCAGCTCTTGCTTTAATGCTACATGATGGCATTATTTGTAAGTTAAGGTTTAATCCTGTAGAGGGTGCCAATTTGTTTGATGAGATTTTTTAATTACATATTTTACATGGTAGTCAAATATTAAGTTGTCATCAATTATTACACCTAGTAGCTTAGCATGGGTTACTAATTCATTTTTTATGCTGTTTATGGAGGTTAGAGTAAAGAATATGTCACTATATTTTGGTGGAGTTAGAAGAAGTTTGGAATCAGCTAGCCATGTTTCAAAAGAAGTGAGAGAATCCGGGTTTAGTTATTGCAGCATATCCATTTTTAGCAGCACAGAAAAGTGCAGAGTCATCCAATACTGGATTTTTTTTTTTGCAATTTTGCTTGCAGAGTGTAGGTCATTCACAAATATGTTCAATAAGAGAGGGCCTAGAAGACCCTGGGGGACTTCAATTGCTATAAGAAGAAATACTGAAATGTTATTTTGCAGGACAGGTAGCTGTCAAACCAAATGAGTGTTTGTTTATCCATACTTATACAGGACACTTTTTGTAGCTGGTTTATGCATGGAACAGTGTCAAAAGCCTTCAGTAGTTCAAGGAAGTCAGCAGAGACCAGATTTCACACATTCCTGTTTAGATTTATAGTGGTTATGCAGTTAAGGAGGGTCATAGTAGTTGCCATGGTTAGGGCAGAAGTCATGCTGTGTTAGAAATAGCAGATCATTGTCCAGAAAGGATAACAGTTGTGTATGGATGCATTTCTGAAGAGCTTTTGACAATGGAGATAGAATGGCTGTTGGTCTATTGTGGTAATTTCTCCCTTGCTTAAGGGATGCTTGTTTTCCATGAGTTAGAAATGTAGCTTTCTTTAATCATCAGTTAATTAGTATAGAAACTGGGTAAAAGAGAGCAGCTGCTGCCATTTTAATGTACTGTCCTTGTAGGTTTTCTGGTGCAGCAGCAATAAGATTGCAGTTTTAGAAGTTGTTTTTTAATGGCGGAAGTGGAAATGGAATACGGGTAGAACATTTTAGGGTGGAGTGCTGGTTTACAGGAAGGCTTTGGGGTAGTGTAGAATGAAAGATTTTAGGCAAGAAGTTCCCGAATTGGTGAAGAATGTATAGAATTTTAAGACCAGGTCATTTGATTGTGTTGACTTAGGGACAACAGAAAGGCTAGGTTGACTTGCCCAGGATTTAGAGTTGGTTGACTGAAGAGCACAACATTTTTGGAGGTTTTGATTTAAAATTTGGAGAGTGGTGTAATATAAGTTCTTGTCAATTCCTATGCTTGATGCTATGTCTGATGCATTAATATTTTTAGGTTATTCTGTGCCCTATTTTTCTCCGGGTTTCCCATGCTGTGTTTCTCTTGTTCATAAGTTGCTTGGATTGTATGGTGAGCTAGAGTGCTGGACTTGCTTTGATTCTTCTGATTCTTATAGGGGCATAGGGAGACAGCATCATCTAGTTTTATTTATTTATTATTTATTGCATTTGTTTACCAGGATAGTCTGACTGGGCAAAGAGCTACTACCACTTTTCCGCAGAGGTACAGTGAGAAAAGCTCCAGAAAAGTTCCAGCATTACAGGAGAACATAGTTAACAAAGGAATACAAGTAATCAAAAAATATACAACATTTAAACAGTATATCTTTAATTAGTAGCAGCATCATGTAATGAGCTATGAAACATTTTCTAGGGAGAAAAGCTCTGGAAAAGAATCATTACATAAAGTACATAATAAACGGAGATCTACAAGTAATTACCAGAGGTATACAAGTAAGCAACAAACGTACACCGTTTAAACAGAATACAATAATTGGTACTTGCGTATTATCGTAACCAGATTTCTAAGCCCGTGTAGTTTCTGATGTTATTGCGAACCGACTGTATAGTGAAGTCAAAAGGGGTGTCTGAAGTCCAAATCACTTTTTCTATCACCTTGCTTCTGAAACACTAATTGGAATAACGGCCACAGTCCTCGTCCTTAGTAGATAACTTCAGCCAAAATAACATGAGCATGGCAGAATAAAGAATGCCAGATTCCTACATCTTTCACAAAGTTGCAAAACAGTACTTAACCCTTCACATACCCCTTTTTACTGAAGCAGAAAGTCATTTTGCGATCAGATTACTATTTACAGCAGGGTACAAATCTGGTGGTGATTTCATGCAAAATATGATGAGCAGACCTGAATAAATTATGTCTGATTCGGCAGAGGAAAAATGGTTCATTTCCAAGCCGCTTTGCTTTCTCTGAATGTAGTAGGTGATCTGAACTCTGCCCTACACACTCCAATGTCTGTAAATGACAAGCCAGCATTGAAATGTGTAAGCCCTTCAACGAAACTCCTAAACTGCTAAGCTGAAGACACACACACACACACACACACACACACACACACACACACACACACACACACACACACAGAAATATAAGGCCAAGATCTTCCAGTGACAGTGGCACACTCACACTTCAGATCTTTTCTAAAAAGCCTCGAACAGAAAGCCAAAATCACTCCATCCCAGCACTCTCAGAAAAGCACCAGCCTACAGTTCCACTGCAAAGCACAACACAGACAGAAAGCGGTAAAGGACGCTACCCAGTAAAACGAAATCAACAGTTGTTCCTCTTCCTACATGTCACTCCCAAAGTAGCAAAACAGCAGTTAAGAATTAACACACCCCTTTTTACTTAAGCAGAAAGTCATTTTGCAATCAGATTATGAGTTACAGGAGGTAACAAAATCTGGTTGTGATAATACGGAAGTACCCAATAATTAATAGCAGTATTATCTGGAGTACTATGAAACATGTTTGGAAAAGAACTTGGCAGAAGGACACTAATGAAGGAAATAGGGAATTAGTATTAATAGGTGAGAGAGAATGTTTTAGGACAAGCAGAATGAAGAAGAGGAGAGGTAGAGGACAAGGGAGAGGTTTTGAAGAAGTAACTAAGGGTACAGTGCTTGGGAAAAATTGGGATAGTAAGGGGCAGGGCATTATTCATCCAGGAGTTGTGAATATTTTATGTATTTTCTTTTTTGTGCCTTAAAAGAGTTAGTGGTAACTGTGTTTCTTAGAATGAAGAAAGGGAGTTCCAAATTTTGGCCAGGAAGGAGAAGTACAAAGGCTCACCAGTTTAGTTGTTAGATTTTAGAACATGCAATAAAAGTTTGTCTGTGGAACTCAGCTGTCTACTGGGGTCATAAGCTTGGAGATTTTTTTTTTTAACTATGACATTTGTCTGGATAATAATATGAGTTGAATGAAAGTGACAATGACTTGTCTGGAAAGTGTGAACTAGTGCCTTAGTTCTAACTTCTGGAGTTTCTTTAAGGTCACATGTCCTACAATGATGATTGGTGGCAAATTATGGCACTGTTCCAAGATTGAACGTGAAGTGGATTGTAGGTTAATCAAGATGAGAGCAGAAGGGATGGGAAGGCTTTGAGTGGTACCTTTTCTGGCATTAGCTTAGGTTACGTTTCACTCTGTAGCTTGCACCTAGTTTTTAATGAGCATTTTTTTTTTTTTTACTGCTTGTTTTACGTGATGATAATATTTTAAGCTTTCTTCAGTACTAGCTTCTAGTAGCTTAGTTTGACTTACCAGTTATGTGTTGGTAGTCACTTGAATGTTTTTGGATAAGTAGGATCAGTTTAGTTTTTTTTAGGGTTAAGGTGTAGCTGTGTATCAGACAGTCAGGCCTCTATGAAAGAGAAAGACTTTTGGATCTTTTAATTTATCCATGTCATAAACTTTGGACAAATCTAGGAAAACAGCTAAGACTAAGTTCCCAGGGTTTTAATATTGGTTAACCTGTGTTATAAAATAGGGAGACCTGCACATGTATTATAAAAAGGACGGAAACCATGCCATGTACAGGAAAGGAGGCAGCTGTCAGTGAGAAAACTGAAAAGTTCAGATTAGGTACACTTATCTAGAATTTTTGAGAGAGTGCAGAAAGTATGACTATAGGCCTGAAGTGTGAGAGTTCATCTGAGTGGCCACTGTTATGGAGTAGAAGAATGTAATACCTTTGCCATAGGTTTGGGACAAAGCTAGCTTTTGGTGACAGAGCAGCTGCTTAGGACAGAGACAACAAAAGCTACGATGTCAGCAACAATGTTTAAGTACTCTGATGCTATGTTATTAGGGCAAGGGTGGTAGGTTTCAAGATTAGAAATAGTAGAACCTGAGACTGGTTTGAGTGCAGGTGTTTAGGGGGCTGACAAGGGAATAAAGGAACCTGTGTCTGTCTGTTCTGAGGCTTTAATAAGAGAGGTTACTATTCAGTTGAAGGGTTAATAGTTGGTTAAAGTCTATTAATATTATGTTTGAGATGAAGACATCTTTTTGGAAGGACAGATTGCAGGCATAGTTACAGAAGTAGAGTTTTAAGATTTTGGGGTGTTCCACTTTAGGAACGGTAGTAAAGTATTCACTTAGGTAGTTGAGGAGTGCATCAGAAGAGAAAAATTTGTTTTTGGAATTAGTGATGATGCACTCTAAGGTGGAATTCCTATCATCAGAATGCTTAGTCTACTTAACTGGGCTCGTAACACGCTTGGTTAGCCCATATAGGTTTACTGTACTGTTGCTGCTTATGGTCAGATAGTCAATATTTAGATAACTCATTATGATAGTTTCTTGTGGAATATTTGAGGAAGTCAAGGAGATGCATTTCTGTGCTGTGTTTTTATTGTTGCCTGGAGAACTGTAAATTCCCCTTATGCACTGAGACTTGTGTTTATTTAGTTTTAGAAGTAGAAGGGACATGATGACTTCAGCATTGTTTATTTGTGGGGGTTTGAGGGATTAAGACTGAAGGGAAATTTTGTAGGGCCGCAAACACCATCTGCCTTCTTTTGGTTCTATCTAGACTTAGAATATTGTATCCTGGACATAGAATTTCCTCATCTTTTTTATCTTGCTTTAGCCATGTTTCAGTAGCTACTATGACAACTGATTAGCGGTGTACTATCCAGACATGCAAGACTAATACTTTATTTTTCATGCTTCTTAAATTTACATTAAAATATGTGAGCTGGATGATTTAGTAGGCTGAGAGGAGCAAGACTATGTCCTAGAAATCGTGGCAGTTGGTGTTTTGTGAGGAAGACTAGGGTTTGGGTGGACATCCCCAAATAGTTTAATAGGACTGAGTTTAGGATGGGGGTATTTACATTTTGATTTGATTCTAAGTCCTACTTTTAGGACAATGGGATTTGGGCTAGATGACTGATCTTAAGTAGGTGAATGAAACATGAGGGGAATAAGTCTGGAGATATACTGAAGTTAGAGTATGTGGTGTTTTGAGCCTAAGAAAGGCTGCCTAGAGATAGTAGTGTTTTTTTTTTTTTTGGAGCAGTGGATGCTGGGAGGCTAGGTGTGTTAGTAGTATTAGACCAGGAATTATGGGTAAGTGAGAAAGGAGCATGATTAGGTGAGGTGATATGAAGAAATGAAGGAATTGTTGCTTAGAAGCACTAGAAGGTAAGTGGAATGATAGAGATGAGGAGTAAAAGTGGTGTGGGTAGACAGATATAGGGGAAGATTTGCTGTACACAGTGAGGAAATAAATATGGAAAGGAGGGAATTAATGACAGTAAGGGTAATAAAAAAATAGAAAGTGATGTATTGTGTAGCAAGAGGTAGTATAGTAAAACTTAGTGATTTTTTGTGTATACATATAGACAAATTGGGGGTAGAGAGGTTTAAGCAGTATATAGGCTGAAAGATATAGAGGAAGAGATAAATAAATATTATTCTGTTTGTATCATATGAGAGGAGACTTCCATAAAGGTACTATCAGGGAGAGAGGTCTGAGTAGGAATAGATATAGTGTAGAGCAGTATGTGAGGCAGGAAGGGTGTTAGGAATGATGTTAAATATTAGACAGAAGTTGGGAGTATGTGAATAGAAAGAGGAGTGATTCTATGATAGTAGAAAAGTTATATAGAGAGGTAAAGGACTGGGTGTCATGGGTGATAGGTGTACATAAAGAAAGTGTAAGGTAGGGTGGGTGGCAATTGGCAGGAGGGTAGCAAAGTGAATTAGAGCATAATGAGACTGAGAGTAATGGGGCTTATCTGACCTCAGAGGCCATTTATTGCAGAAATAAATCAGTTTATAGCTGGTGCATAGCCATTAGCATGGAGAGATAAAATAAAATGGGTTTTGTTTCAGTTACTGAATGCATACACCAAGAAGCTAGGTGCAGAAAGCAACTCTTTTAGACAGTGAGATCTAACAGTCAAGTGAATAGAACATGGCCACTTAGGTAAGTATTCCTTAGCGTGAACTCCTTTGTCACAGCTACTTTCCAGCACAGAGCAGGGACTTAACTGACCAGCTTAAGTTAATATACAGCTAAAGTCTTCATGTTAAACTTGCTTACATTGCACATTGCCAGTGACCTCAGTGAATGGCTGCTGACAGGTGCAGCTTTTACACAGGCCAGTGTGCAGCTAGGTGACATATAGCAGTGCTCCTGCTATAGAACAGACACAGTATACAATTTGATGTCTATGGGCTCTGCCCTGTGGAGGAGGATGGTGACCAAGTGGATGCAGAGACCTAACTTAGTAGATGCAAAAACCTAACAGATCCAGTAATCAGATAAGGTACTTAAATACTCTTATTATCTCATAATACCTAACTACTCAATGAGTCCACAAACTATATACAAGTAATTACTTCATTACACAGTCTACCCCACTATGACAATAACATGGATGATAATTTACAGTGCTGACAATACTGATGGGAATAGTTGCAAGAAAAAGAAAATCTAAAAGGGGGAACTGCAGTTCTAGAGAGTATTCCCCTACATCACGACTGTGTTAATGGGGACATTGAAGGAAAAGGGTGGCACTTATAAATAAAAGAAAAGGAAAACTTACCGTTTTAACAGAGTTGTTTTGTATGATTCTGTCTGTCAAGCTTAGAGTCAAGAGCAATAATGTGCTCAAATTATAAACAGCTCATTTCTGTAACTGCTGGAACTTAATATGTCCTGTGCTGTCATATTACCCCCACAGAATACTGTATGCCTTAAAGAAACTAGGCATACATAAGAAACTTCCCCTGATATCATAGGCCCCTTAAAAAACATATTGCTGAAGATCTCCAGCACTATGGTTTGGTCAAAGGAAAATCATATCTGTTTAACTTGTTAAATCTTTTTAAAACTTTTTTTCAGAAAGCATCTAAGCTGTAGGTAATGCCCATGCAGTTTAGACAATGTACCAGGATCTGGCTAAGGACTTTGCCACCATATCCCATTCCATAATTTGAAATAAATGTAATAGCCTAAGTTGTGGCCCTTATGTTATAAGATTTATAACAAACTGACTGACATGTAACCAACAACATTAATATATCGGGAGTCACTTTAAAAAGCAAAAACATTAGTGGCATTCTTCAGAGCTCAGTATTTGGATCCCTTCTGTTTACTCCTACTCCGATATCCAAACCACTAGCTAAGACATATGATTATCTGAATTCATAATTGCAAGCTGGGTGTTGTAATTCAGTCATCTTCTGATAAAGTGTTAAGACAGCAAGTGTTAAACTATAACAACTCAATTGTATTTTAGAAATGGGCTTACATTAAATGCAGAGTAGTGTAGAATTGTCACCTTTGGAAAAACAAATCTTGATATCATCTTACAGTACTGACAGCACCCTACTCTAGACTGATACAGTTGTCAAAGAACTCAGTGCCTTTGTACCCAATGCTATATCCTTTGACCACTATATAGCAACAGTAGTTAGGAAACCCTTTTATCTTGCCCAATTATGTACATCATCCAGGTAATAAGAAGTTATGATGCCTTTATCAGACCAGTTATAGAATATAATGTCCTATTAGTATGTATCTATTCAAACACATTATGCAGCTAGAAAGATCCCAGAAACTAACTGAAAAGAATCACCACAGTGAAGACCTTAATTTGACACGAAACACTTGAAGTTCTGTTTCTATATTCTGTTTCTTATATGTTTCTGCATGGTGATTTATGTCTAGCATTCTGCTTTATTAAGGACACAACCCTCCCTAATCTTTTACAACTCTACAAAACAAATGGCTTCACAAACACTTGAATTAAAGACCAATATCTCCATTAAAAATAAGTAAGGGAAGTTAGGGAAAGATGTATTATTCAATGCTTCTACTATTTCTTGAATAATTTTCCATCACATATAAAACAGAACAATAACTTTGCTTCATTTAAGGTAAAACTTAATGGGTCACTACAAATTCATATTGGGCTTGACTCATTTTGTCCTACTCAAGGCAGGAAGTGCCTTATCAGGCTGTGAACTGGCAAGGCGATTATTATAGCAATAACCCACGCCTGGGTGTGGGTAATGCTGGATTTACCCACAACAAAGCCAACCGTGGGTAAATACAGCATTACCCACACCCAGAAGTGGGTTATTGCTATTATACCATGACATTATTTAAGAAAAAAAACTATTACTTTTCTTAAATAATGGCATAGTATAATGCCTGTTTACTGCCCTTCCGCAGATGTCTGGCATCCGCGGCAGTTCTGATGTACTGAGCTGTGGGCAAAAGCAACGGAGAAAGCAAGATCTCCGTTGCTTTTTTTTTACTGTTTCGCTATGTTAAATGAGTTTAACATAGCGAGACGCTTTAAAATAATGTCCGTTTATTTTATTTAAACTGTCTCGCTATGTTAAACCCATTTAACATAGCGAAACAGTAAAAAGCAACGGAGATCTTGCTTTCTCCGTTGTTTTTTTTTAAAACCTGTCTCACTATGTTAAATGGGTTTAGCATAGCGAGACAGCTTTAAAATAAGCAACGGAGATCTCCGTTGCTTATTTTAAAGCTGTCTCGCTATGTTAAACCCATTTAACATAGTGAGACAGTGTTTTAAAAGTAGAGTTATACTAATGGAAAAAAGTCCGGGCGACCGGACCTTTTTCCATTAGTATAACTCGATTTACAATGTGCACGCTGGCCAATCAGCGTGCACGTTTTGGGGGGGTCATGGTATAATTTCCGTTATCATCTGACTTTGTGAATCTAAAGGCAAAATGGTGCAGTACTCTGTAAGGAGAGCTTTGAGCCTTAGCTCTAGTCTTACTACCTTTAATATGTCATGTTAAACACTAGCATGAATCCCCCTCACACCCTTGTTTAGGCAAAACTGTCTGTCCTAGAGCCTATTCGGTATAAAACAAATGAAATACACAATTCAGTGCTAGAGAATTCACAATTTTGTCAGTTTCTACCACCATATTCTCTGCTTTGCATATAAAGGAAAACATAATTGTATGCTTATTATAGTTATTCAGTGTCACACATCCACAGTAAAGAACTGTTTTTCTTCACTCAGTATTTATCTAATATTCATAGCTTAAGAACTTCTCCAAGATGCAGTGCACAAATCTCTTTTCTGGGTATCTATCATATAATGGCACAAGCAAATACCACACTGGTCATTAACTACACTGTGCGACTGTGGAACAAAGATAAGTCTACATTCAAAGTGGCTATCCTACATCTGCTCTGTATATTCACCGTAAACATTGTGGTGGCTAACCTTGCAGAAAGGGACATTACCAACAGTTGGAAGCCAGAATCATCAAAGCTATAACAATCAATCCAGTACATCAACAGTACACAACAGTGTGCAAAAATGCAATATTATCAAAAATGTACAAAAACACACTAAAAAGCATTATTGCATGGGTATGCCTCTTGCAGGTCTACACCCTCTATTAACATCATGGTCAGACAAATATAGAGAAACAAATCCAAGAAAAAAAGTGAAACATTGTTCCTTCTTTTAGTCTGTAGCATTCCACTGCATAAAACAGTGTAACAGAACTGTAGTAGCAGTTCAAAGACCAACACAAGCATTAATATTCCCTACTCCTTGTAGCCAAGTTCTTCAGACAGACACCAACACAGACTGCATGCACTGCACATAACCTCTTCATCACATTAACAGAAGGGACTCCTGCTATTACCATTTGATACATCTGGTCCAATGAAAATGGGTTTGATGACAGATGATCCTGTAAAAACACTGTGTGCCAATAAGATCTGGAAGGGACAGTCCAGCTGTTTATATATTTTACAAGAAAATGAAATTAACAAACTGAAATAATTAAATATGCAACATGATTCTCTGAGTTATTGTACATTAAGTGCTAAACTGTCATTTTTCTGTCGAATGCACATATGCATTTAGGAAGTTTACTGAAATTTAAAAGACATGCAGGTAGGTCCGTGTGTCTGGGTGTGCCTTCTCTGAAGGTTGGGCACCGGGCTAGCAACTCGACACTGTAAAAATCATTGCCAATCATAAGTGGACCGGAGATCCACTGTGTCAACCCCAAACTGGAAAAAGCCAAAAGAGTGGAATGTAACTAAGTGAATAACATTCAGTTAAAACTTTCATTCATTTGCACATGGCAGTATGAAGTGAAATGTTATAAATGTATATGTGAGATTTCATACATTATAGGTGTCGCCTAATGCAGCCAGTGTAAGGCAGTGTTAGCATGAGTGTGTTTCTGAGGCCTTTTGACATCAAAATGTGAGAACAGAACCCACAGCCTTCTGATCTTCCATCACCAATGGTAAAGATGTTACCTGTTGAACACTTTAAAGAAAAGTATGTCAGGCTCCTGTCAGTAACACAAAGAACATAATTTGTTACACATTATGTTGTCATTTGTGTGACACCCTTGTACTGGCCCAGTAATTAAGGAGCCTCAGTCCTCACCACTAACACCAGTGAGGGATGTGCACATTGTGAGGATGACAAGTACATACACAGTAAAGTACAATTTCCCTTAAGAGCATCCAGAGATCACAGTCAGTCTGAGGCTGGTTTCTCCCTCTTTTTCCAGATTCCCAATAAGACTCTCCACTGGCACAGCTATAAGGTTATGATCTTAGTTGAGTGGTCAAGCCAAAACCTCCAGCATCCTCTCTGTCCAGCCAGTGCTTCGTGTCCCTGCCCAAGTAGCTTACACACACACACACACACACACACACACACACACACACACACACACACACACACAAACACACACATACACACACTTTAAAATTTGATATATATACAAACATGCACGCATTCCCAGGAAAGGCTGGCACAGCTATGCTGCCCCTTCTGCCCAGACTAAAAGGCAGTTATCACTGCCACCAACCACTACTTATCAGCTACTATAATGGACCTTACCAAAGGGTGCCCAGTCTTACTGTGTAATATTACTATTATCCAAATGGCAAGTGTGACCAAGACTAAGGCTATTGGAGTGACCCATACAGTGTCACCAAATACCTATGCAAGTACTCTAAGAGCTTAAATATCTCTAAACAAATCAGCTGCAATTAAAAGGTTTAAATATATTTAATAATAATAAATAATAAAAGAACAAGACAATACTCAATAACTCAACACAGTGACTACAGAGTTCAGAATCACAGGAAGTATTTTAAAACAACATTGCAGTACAGTCTCAAATAAATACAGAGAACATCTAAACTAATTTTTACTATATTCTTATCTATATCTAAAAGATACTATGCCCTAACTGACTTACAGATGAAAGGAAAATACAGATGAGAAGTGCTGAATGGATGTTTCTAGATCCAAGACAAGATACAAAATGCACAGACTCACTCTCAGAGATAGTTCTTAAATGAATAATGAACATTACTGCTAGGATAGCTGAGATGACATCACTCTTTGTCACCTGCCTTCAGTTCCCAGGCTAACAGAAACTTAGAATTTCGCACCTCTGTGTCAGGGGTACATATCTCTCAGAAGTTTGCCTAGAACTGGAAGTCGTAAAACAGTTACTTTTACATTTGAAACCTAGTAATTATTTCTGTTTCCAGACAATAGGAAAGCCTCCAACTCTAGACATTGCGTCTGCTCTGAGCTGAAACAGAGAGAACAGAATCCTAAAATAATTCACTTATTTTCTTAGAGTTTGCAAGTTAACTCTGTTCTTTTCCAGTAGGGTACACTGTGGTTACATTCTTGAAGCTCAGTACATAACATCCAGTTCAACACACACTTCTGCACCAGTAGGTTAATATACACAAACATATAGTTCTCTTATATTTGTAAGGCAAGCCTATGGATCATATTAATATTCACAAATAACATATGATTATTTACAAAATTTCAGATAACTGGGCTGGCAGTCTCACAAGTTGTATCAATTATTTATTTTTAATCTAACACCATTTTCTTATTATGATTATACAATAGGTACAACCCAAAGCCAGGTACTACAAAAGCATTCACTTGTTGCTGTCTGTTTAGGATAACAATAAATGCTTTACTATGCTTTTTCATACTGTATATTTATACTCACACGTATATCAATACTAATAATTTATACTGCCAATATGCTATATGGAATACATTAGTTTAAAAAAAGTTAAAAGCACATCAACCAAAATGAAAACTCATTTATAGAGCCAAAGCATGCACTGACATCTCATAGCTTCATGTGTGAGTATTACATTTCTTTTCTATATTATATCCTATAGGCAAATACATATGTTGTATAGCTGGCAATTGTATACAAGCTCATTTGCTGCCCCTCTATTTTTAGCCTCATCTTTTGGCCCCAATTTTTCTTGCTTTAGGATGTTCAACTAATGTCCCAGTTCTTCTCTTTTTGGTGGGTCATTGCTTTTCCAATACTGAGTTTTATACTGTTTGCCAACAATAACATTGTCCAAAATACTTGCTCTGCTTATAAGATCAAGGTATATGTTAATGGAATGCCTAAGAAAAACATTTCTTTTGTCAACTCTGTCTCTTGCTCTAGTATCAAGGATAGAAGAGCCTTGTATTTCCCCATAAAATGTGTTAAGTGACATATAGAAGAGGTGTCTTTAAATCTGAGACAGATTAATTTATAATATCTGAAGGAATAAGTTTAGCAGAAGGAGAAGTTGTAATAGGATTTGCAGATTATTTGGCAATATGGGTGGAGATAAATGAAAATAAAGAATACATTAAAATAGGAAAGGGAATAAATAGAATAAATGAAAAAGAATGGAATGAAAATGGAAAATAATTAACTAGGCAATTATATATAGACCATGTTACTGTGAAGGCATTTATGTTAATTAGTAGAATGGCAGATTATTTTTAAAAGAAAATACAAAAAAAGTTTTTTTTTTACAATGGCAGAGTAAGACAAAATAGGTGAAAAAAGGAAAATATGTAGAGAGATACATGAAAATGCTTTTGTAAATTTAGAAAAGAATGAGAGAGAATATTACAAATAAACAATAAAATTTATATAAAATAAATTATAAAAAATATGAAATTATTATAAAGAGAAAGGTATTTACTGAACGCAAAAAAAAAGGAAGAAGTATCAGCATACTTAAGTAAAATAGCAAAATAGGACAGTAGCATAATGAGAAAAATGATAAATAAGAAAAGAGAGGTAGAAAAACACAGATCATGGAAATTGTAGTTCACTTTTTGAAAGAAACTTTAAAGAAAAAAGAATAAATGCAATAAAATAGGGGAAGTAAAAAAATTCTCAGACCAAGCAAATAAGGAAGTTGAAAAAGAGATTACTTTGTATGAGATGGATAAATTGCTTAGACAGGTAAATATAGATTCAGCAGCGGGTCCAGATAGAATATATGATATGATATGCATAAAAATTTAATGGAAAGATAAAATGAATATTTGTTATATGTTTTGAATGAATGGTTAAAACAATATTAAATTTTATATGGGAAAAAGAAAGCAAAAGAAGACCAATAGCATTGAATGGGTATATGTCATACAATCAAAGGATCTCTTCCGAGAACTGCTATTCACTGAGACAACAGCATCAAACAGTCCATTCAGCAAACGTTTACATTGCTGAATGTTACTGCATCAAATTACATTAGTTAGCCAGCTGTTAGGAGAGCTATACGTTTACTTTTGTGTTTACGTTACTTATTCACCATGTTAATATACCATCTGCGATGTTGGCCAACTAATATAACTCGATGTGGTAACATTCAACAATGTAAACATTTGCTGCATGGACTTTCTGATACTGTCATCTCGATGAATAGCAGTTTGCTAAAGGAATCCTTCAATGGTATGGCATAGACCGATATTAAATAACACAGATTATAAGATATTTATGAAAATAATATAGAAACGATTGTAAAGCAAGTTTATATAGTATAACAGGGAAGAGATGTCAAGAACTGGAAATGATTGAAACAGAAATTGGGGATAATATTATAAACAGAACAGATGATGTAAAAACTATGGTTGGTGATATTAATAAAGCTTTTGATACAATCCAACATGAGACATTATGGGAATTAATGACAACATATAACTTTGGTAAAAAATTAAGAAAGATTGTATGACTGCATATAGTAAAAATAAAACAAGAACTCTGCTAAATGACTGGTTAAGTAAAGAAATAAAGATGAGCAATGGTAAAAGACAAGGATGTCTTATGAGTTGTATTCTATTTGGTTTAGTTATGAATATAGATGGAACTGGAAGCGATGAGAGCAAACTGCAATTAATGGAAAAACTGTTTTATTGTTAGCGCTTTCGGCTCGGTCTCTACCAAGCCTTCTTCAGACAAACAGTATAAAGCATTCAGTTAGGATTTAAATACAAAAGTTAATTAGCTCTCAATTAGTGGTTAAAAGAGCAATGCCCAAATTTTGTACTGAATTTTAAAAGTAAAACTTAAAAACTTTAAAATGCTTAATTTTCTTACCACTCTCCATAGATGCTTATAGTATGTGAAATTAATATATATATTTTTAAAATATAAATCAAATTAATAGTTACAATAATAGTTTTAATATCAATATTAATGAACGATAATAAACAATACAACACTACAATATTGACCTACCTATATATTATTTTGCCAATATGTCATTGTCCAATGTGATAAATTACAATAAACCAAAATTGTGTATATACAACAATGAAGTGTTGTTGTAAATATTGATTCTACCTATTAAGTGCTAGCAATTTCAAGATACATTTGATGGACAGAGTTTCATTTAAACCTGGATATGAATGAGCATTAGTTATAATTTGCCATTTGAGTTCATCCAGCTCAAGCTTCAATTGCCAAGGACCTCCTCTGATATCTAAAGTTCTTTGTTGTAAAATAATGAACTTAAATTAATGAGCCGGATGTTGTGTAATGTGTTTTGCTAAAGCATTATTGGGGTCCATTTTATTAATGGCATAGGTATGCTCATACACACGCTGTCTAAACTTTCTTTCCGTTTTACCTATGTAAAACGCACTGCATTGTTGACATAATGCTGCATATGTTACTACTTTGCTGTCACAGTTAAATTTGGAATTAAGAACATATTTTTTATCATTAATGGTACACACATTACTCACAAGTATATGTTTACATTGTGAACAGCAACCACATTTGAACATCCCTCTGATATTTGAATGTGTCACACAAATGTTATGCTTTTTATCGAAAATATTTTTTAAATTAGGACCTCTTCTATAAGTTAACTTGGGTTTATCACCCAAGATTTCCAAAAGATGTTCATTACTTTTGATTAGGGTCCAATTTTTAAATAAAATATCTTTGATGTAATTATAATCTAATGAATAAGTATGCAAAAAACTTATTTGATAAGAACTATTGTTGTGAAGGTTTGTGGAGGCTGCATAGCTTTCTTTAATGATATTGTCACAAAAGTTATCATCAGCTTCCGTAGGTGAATTTGGAAGCAAGTTATTGTGGAAGCTTAATAATGGTGTAAAATGACCAGATTACCTTTTGTGTTCTACTTCATACCCAATACTTGTTATCAAATACAAAGGGTAACCCCTATTCAAAAACATACTTTGCAACAAATTACATTCCTGTTCAAAATCAGAGTTGCCAGAAATCATACTTGCTGCCCTAACCATTTGACCCTTGATTACAGCACGCTTTTGATGAGCGGGATGACAACTAGTATAGTGCAAAAAAGCGTTCGAATAAGTGGGTTTTCTAAAGATTTTACTTTTAAAGCATTGTTTGGCTTTATCTTTTTCTAGACAAATATCTAGAAAATTGATAGAATCCACACCTATTTCATAGGTAAACTCTAGAAAAGAAGTTGATTCTGATATGGCATCAATAAACAATCGAATATCTACAGGATCACCTTCCCATAAACAAAACATATCATCTTGGTACCTAGTGTACCAAGATATGTTATTCTGAAAAAGTGGGATTTTAAACAAGCAAGTATGCTCCCAGTGGGCCATGACCATGTTGGCAAAACTGCCACTGCAGGGAGACCCCATGGCCACTCCTGATTTTTGCAAGAAAAAATTATTGTTAAATATTAGTCAGAATTAAATCTAACAGGGTGGTCACTAAATAGATAATGTTATGGTCAACCTTTTTAGTTACCAGAAATTCAGAAATCCATTCAATGCCTAAATCATGTGGAATCACCGTATAGAGATCTTTAACGTCTATTGTTAGAAATATACTATTCTGATTGAATTTTAACTTATTTATGCTTTGTAAAAAAGACCACAAATCTTTACATATTTGAGATTCGGTATTTAAAAATGGCTTGAGTAAATTATCCACAAATTTGGCACATCCATAAGTAATTGAACCACGTCCATCTACTATTATTCTAAATGGTGGTTCTACTAATGATTTATGAATTTTTGGAGTACCAAACACTGCAGGAATCACCGGGGCTGGCATGGATAAAAATTGATGTTGATTAATGTCAATAGATGATTCTATAAATAAGTCTTCAATGGTTTGTTTTATTCTGTTATATGCACCATTGACCTCATTTCGAGAAACTCGACTGTAAGTGTGTGTATCTAATTGTTTCTCTATTCTTTCGTTATAAAACTGCTGATCCATAAAAACCAGACCCCCACCTTTGTCAGGTTTCATAACCCTGACTTCACAGTTCTTTATTAATGAAATTAGATCTAATTCTTCCTCAGTATAATTTTTACTAAAGCCATTTTTATAAAAATGATTAACATTTCTTAAATCCAGTTCACACATTCTCTCAAAGGTGAATAAATCAGGATGAAGCGGAGGATTAAACTGACTAGATACTTTTAAAATATCTGTAACAGGCGAATTATTGCCCATCAAGATATTTAAATTAAGTTTGCGTGTATAAAGCTTTAAGTCAATGATAATGTCTGCGATGTTCATTGTTCTAGCAGGGACAAAGGTCAAACCTTTAAATAAAAGGTCTACCATATATTCATTGACTGTTAAAGACGAATAGTTAAAAACTTTAAAGTCACCTTCTGATGAAGTATGAACATTTAAAGAAGGTAATGAGATGTCAGTCCTGTTAACTATCTCTTGGGTTGTCTCCTGGTATTCCTCATTGACGATGCATTTGTATTCCTCCTCCTCCTGTTGTTGGAACGTGTGTTGGCCTTGGGGTGAAAACCCTGATTAGATTGGTCACTTGCGCTTCCATTATTTCTGTTGTTTTGGTTGTTATTATTATTTTGTTGGTTGATGAGCCTTTCACTTTGACGTAATGAATCGCCTTGTGTTTGCTCATCATCAGTAGGAGGAATAATGTTGTTACTGGCATTTAGTTCAACTCCTAAATCATTGTTTGAATTTTCATTATTGTTATTTGTTCTTATTAATGGTGGGTCAGGGTATGCCTGTTTACTAGCATAGGCTGCAATGTCTCTTGCTAATTTATGCTTCTTAGTATTCAAGAACTTGTCCATAGCAGTTTCAATACTACTGTAAATACGGCAGTATTCGAATTTGTACCTTGTGAAATCAACGTGATTTTTTATGATTTGATCTAAGGTCTCCAACTCTGCTTTGAACCTTAGGATCTCTGAATCATAAAAATTAATTAATGCTTTTAAAAATTTGACAGCTTGCCTATCGAATAATTCTAATAATTCAGCATGAAATGCTGACCCAGCGACCAAGCCTGCTGGATATCTCCATTGTCGGAGACCCTTAGGTATGACATTCTTGTTGATGCATTCATTTAAGTAGGAAACTTCAAGCTGAAGTTTCCTACATTTAAACATTTTAGTGTCAAATTCCTCTATAACGCTCAGCAGTGTGTTATTAACTTGAGCGTTATCTACTTGGTTCACGGAATTATTACAATGTGAGTCAGTAAAAAAATTCCCATTATTAAAGAACATTGCCATCGAAGGAATATCAACTTCATTATTGACATTATGCAAAACAGAGTTATTAACTGGTAAAGGTCTGGTATATGTTGTAAAACCATTACCTTGTCCTGGTTGTATAGGAGCAGAAGGTCTGCTGCTTTGATTAGACAAAGAAGGAAACGCTGTGTCTGCGTTTAGTAGTGGTGCTGATCTGTTTACGTTAATAGTTCCACTTACTAAATTAAGCCCTTCAGTGTTACATTGTCCAGGTTGTATAGGAGCGGAAGATCCGCTGCTTTGGTTAGACAAAGAAGGAAACGCTGCATCGGCGTTTAGTGGTGGTGCTGATCCATTTACGTTAACAGTTCCACTTACTAAGTTGAGCCTTTCGGCGTTATCTTGCATGTTATTTTGCTGTCCAGAAATAAAGTTGCCAGCACGACAGGTAGCATCTACTTTCTGAGAAAGTGCTTCCACTCGACCCAGAAGCACTTGAACGAGAGCTGTGAGATTTCCTATGGCATCATCTTGCTGCATGCCATTGTTAGTTTCGAATTCAGGATCCGAATTATCACTATTATCAAACAGTGACTGCGAGTTGACTCCGTTTCCAGCTGCCATCGAAAAATAACCACAAACAACTCCAAACTTTTGTATTTAAATCCTAACTGAATGCTTTATACTGTTTGTCTGAAGAAGGCTTGGTAGAGACCGAGCCGAAAGCGCTAACAATAAAACAGTTTTTCCATTAATTGCAGTTTGCTCTCATCGCTTCCAGTTCCATCTTGGTTTGTTTAACAGTCGAGTTTTTTGGAGTTGTTAGTTATGAATATAGTAGTAAGTGAGTTAAACTGTAAAATAAAGAAAGCAATGTATGTAATGCAAACGGATACATAGATTCCAGGTTTAATGACATATATGCAGACAATATTATAATGACAAAAAACAATTTATGGTGGAGAGAAGTTATATTGTTATAGCTAAATGTTCAAAGAGGTAGGTATGTCATTAAAAAAGGATAAAAGCGAATTCTATGGGATGTAGTGAAGGTGGGGGCATACAACTTACAATCAAAGAAATTTCATCATTGGGAATACATTTTGGTTATAAAGAAGTAAGTAGAACACAATGGGAAAAAATATTAAAGGAACTAAAGGACATTTGTTTTATGGAAAACATACAGGTTATTTTATAAGACAAAAGTTAGTATGATAAATTCAGTATCAATGGGAAAACTAGTGTATATATCAAGTGTGTTTATGATTCCGAGGATGAGATTCTGAGTGCCAGCAATGCATCTACTTGGAGTGGGAGTAGAGCCACAGCCTTCTACATCAAAGGTAAATGTACTATCTGTTGTGCTACTAACACTGCTTGCAAATTTTATAGCATTAACAATGATGGCCATTTGCTAAGCAAAACAGTTGCACTTTGAAAACAGACTTAGCATGAACAACAGGAAACTTATCTGCTTTTGAAGCTCACATTCACTGAAAAATGCATTGAAACTTACATTAATTGAAAACGCATCTGGCCAGTGGCAAATTAAGTCTACTTGGGCCTCCAGGATGTTTTCAAACCATGGGCCTCCTGCTTACATATTTAGAACCATGCATAAATACCTGTGTATTTTTTCCATCTTCCTGATTGTTTAATTTTGTTTCTTCTTTAATACAGCAACATCTGTAGAGTATATTTTAAAATGAACCTTTTTCCATTAAGCAGTAAAATGAAATGTATGAACCAGTAATTACAGAAGTACAGATTTCAGAACATTTCAACCAGCTCTGATGACTGATACTGACTGAATGAAATTCTCAGTGATTTGCCAAAGCATGTGGCAGTAGTTCATTATGCCAATTGATTATAATGGTATATTTATTCATTAGTTAAACTGGGAAGAGAACTGATAATTTGTGTAGCTTTTTCAGTTACAGTCTAGCAAGCAATGCTAAAAATAAATGCCATGAAAGTGTACAGATTACAGCAGTCAAACACCATGTGTTCAGAAGCTGAAGGGAACAAGAGTGCTCAGAGAAAAGCCATGCAGACTCCATACAGACAGTAAACGAATGTCAAGATTAGAGTTCGGTCCCTGGTGCTGTGAGGGATAAATTTTACTGTCACTGTAATGTTCACTATAACAAGTTAACCAAATTAGGCAAAGTATATCTAGGAAAGCAATTAACACAACAGTACTCAAACTTTTCAGCAAGTTTAAAAAAAATCCATTTATTAAAGGGGGTTTCTGCAGAAGGGACTGGCAGTTGATGTAAAGGATTAAGGCATTTGCTTCTGTAACCAATGTACAGGGTTTGAGACTGAGCAAGTCACCTAAATAACCAAAATGCCCTCCGTAACTAGGGCATTAAACACACATCTGTAGCCATGTTCCAAAAACATCTGTGTTCTTGTTAAGGTTCTGCGTGACTGTGAAAACTCATGCTTTGACCTGCATGAATTTGCGTGCTCTGTCTTATTGGCTGGCAAAATGATACAGAAACAAATGCAATGATCAGAACAGGAAAACAATTGCCTTTTTGTAATTTTTAAAGCAACAGGCAGCAGTGAAACATTTTCTTTATTTTTTAACTTAAATACAATGTTGTGGATGCGCCCACCAGCCAGTATTGAGCCCTGTGCAGCTGCCTAGATTGCCATGTGCTGAATAAAGCCCTGGATTTAGCTTGCTGCGAATGTAAAAAATTATGCTGGCATTTCCACCAAAAATTTTTAAACCTCCTGGCTTTAGTTGCCACCCTCTCCAATTCTATAACTTTTTCTCATCTCTCAGGTGGGATCTCTTTCTCTAATTTATCTCTTATTGGATTCTTCAGTACTAAAAGGTTCTTAATTGTCTAGCTTATTAAATCTTTTTGTTTAACTTTCCCTTCTCTAAGGCTTGTTATAGCTTCTACTAAAGATGGCTAATCTTCTCAATTCGATTTTCCCCATTTAATTATTTATACTTTTTTCAAAACTTCACAGTGTAACTGACAGTTCTCAGTTAGCCCAAACTGCTCTCTAGCTTCATTCCAGGATTTAATTCCCTATTTTCTGATCACATTCTGCCAGTATATTATTTGGGTTGATTAATTCCACCAGTGACATCTGTTATTTCTCTTTTATACATATTGTGCTGGTATATTATTTGGGTAAATTAATTCTACCATTGACATCTGTTATCTCTCTCTCCTACATATTGTGCCAGTATATTATCTGGGTAGATTAATTGTATCATTGACCTCTATTTCTGTATCCTACATATTGTGCCAGCATATCATTTTGGTAGATTAATCTCACCATTGCCATCTGTTATTTCTTTTTCCTACATCCTTGGCTATTTCTCATATTAGGAATATAACTTCTCTCCATACCTTTAGTCCCTTTGTCATTAACAATTGGAAAATTCATCCATCACTATCTGTAGGAGGTAGGTATTGCACTGTTTTTTTCCTACCTTCTCATGCTAATGCTAGTGGATCTCTTTACTGCATTTAATTTTATTTTTATATACTATTCCCTTCTATTATGCTATATGCCTTGTGCATTGTTATCTAACATTGGAGGACATGGATAGAATTTTATTATATTGCCTTATTTCTTGGACTGACCACCCTTCCATATTTTTTGGCAGCATTAATTTTTTACAAGCCACCTCATCTTAGCTCTTTTCAAGATATAGCCCTTCATCCACCATTCGATCATTTGGATCGGTTTCTACTGTAAAGCTCATCTTAGATATAATAGGTGTGCCACAGCATTCCACTGTAAAACCATAACCATTTGGTCCAGTTCCAGATGTAATGGTCTTCAACGATGAAGGCTGCCCTGCAATTTTGCAAATAATTTTATTATAACTATTAGTCCTTGAATCGGGTCAGGTTTTAGATATCAATTTCCTAAATATCTTATCTCTCTATCTTTCTACATGCTTAGATAATGCTATTTCTGCAATTCATATTCTGCTATAAGACGCTAACATCCCAGTCTTTTTCATTCCATAATATCATATCGTCCTAACCTGGAGTGACCCCGTCCTCAAAGCAATAGTTCTAGGTTTTCTTTTTACATGCTGTTGTTTTCCTTCTTTTTATATGCTTCCTTCATTAAGCAAGAAAGGCCTATCCACTATGAAGCAGTAAGTTATTCCATCCCAAACGGAGCTTCAGATTATTACACTGATCTCAAAAATATATTTGTGCCATACAGACTTTACTCCTGCCCTCTGCTGTTTGGAATCAGAATAACATTACCTTCAAGGTGAACACTTATGAAATATTTTATGGCAAACTACATATATTTCTAATGATATGCTATTTGATACAGCTTTGTGGATCAAGTTAAATGTTACTATGGAGTCAGCAGCAATAAAATGTGTTAAGACGAAGTGTCATTTCTGATCAATGACGTAAAATAATCACATAAGTGTTTATTATTACAATGTACTGGCTGTGAGTGATACATTTTTAACAATACAGATTGTACTTGTAAAAATGCTGTGGGCAGTTTTAACACATTTAAAATGAAGCATATTTCAGCCCATTGAGCATTTCTTTTAATGCTGTGTAGACAAGACTATAAAACAGTGTCCAACTTGTTCTCCTTTACAAGAGCTAAAGTGTATGTATTTATGTGGTAAAGATCACATAGTACACTTCACAATCTGTTGCTTGCATCAGTCTTGCCTTCCTTCCTTCCTGTCATCTGAAATGTACTGCACAATAAAATGAACTGTAACAGTGCAAAGACTACCTGTACCCTGCAGCATATATATATATATATATATATATATATATATATATATATATATACATACACACACACACACACACACACATCCCTCAGCTGATGATGGTGCACTGCTTATACTCTGCAGTATTCACACGGCACTACAGACTCGTGTTTCTCTTATGTCAGATACAACTACACTGTCTTTTTCTTCTCCAGATAAATGTGCTTCAAAATGCTTGCTTAACAAAAACAGCCTTTTAAAGAAAATAAGGTTACAATCAGTTATAAAACAGCAAAGCTGTAAATACAGGAGCTGGGAAAGGAGTTCTTAGTTTTCCCTTTTGTGTCATAAAGTGTACATATATTCCCTTTAAAGTGAATGTTTAATAGATGCAAATGTCCATTACCAAACATATCACCAATTTGATAGAACTAGTTAACCATATCTCAGAACCTCCCCTTACTTACAAACACCCTAATACTGGGTGATTTCAACTACCCAAACATTAACTGGGAGAACTACTCAAGTACTAACTCCCTTGCCCAACGCTTCCTAGAATTTATAAACTCGAACGCCCTGGATCAACTGGTCCACACCCCCACCAGAGGGAACAACATATTGGACCTGGTCATCACCAACATGGGTGACTGGTGTTCCACACCTGATGTCAACCCCTCGCTGGTTAGATCAGACCATAGACTAATCACTCTGGATATTCACATTCCGCCCCCAACCCCAATCAAGGAAACCACTGTGAAAAACTTTTCAAAAGCAAACTTCACATTGCTTAAGACTGAAGTGGAAAGGTTCTCAGCCCCCACGCCAATGGACAATGCTATCCAAGCTGCTGAAACCTATACAAAGGGACTCTATGATCATCTGCAGGAATGCATGGATCATGCTATCCTAGGTAAAACCAAGACTCACTCCTCCAAGAAAAGGAAACCAGTCTGGTGGACCCCTGCCATAAACAGGCTCTACAATAGAAGGAGGAAACTAGTACAGATAAGGGCAAAATCCCTAGAAGGAAAGACATCCCTGATCAGTATCAGCAAGAAACTAAGGTCCCTCATTAAATCACCCAAGGCTAACTTCGAAAGAAGAATTGCCAAGGACTCCAAAGATAAACACAAAGTGTTCTTTAGCTATGTCAGGAACCTAGATAGACACTCTCAGATCTGCTCTAAGTTGTTGCAGAATGGCACAAAATACACTGAACCGACTGATATTGCCATCATTTTGGCAGACAGGTTCAGTGCAAACTTCACACCCCTCTTACCCCCTAAAGGGCCCATAACCATACCAGAAGAATGTAAGGCCCTGGCAATCACCGACACAGGTTAAAACAGCCCTATCCAAAGTCGAAAAACACAGCCTCAATGGGACCAGACGGTGTCCCAGGCTGTGTCTTACAAGAGCTCCAAAATGAACTAACCCCTTACCTAAACACACTGTTCAAACTCAGCCTCTCTACAGGCTACGTACCCACAGAGTGGCACACAGCAACAGTTATCCCCCTCCACAAAGGTGGCGCCACAACAGACCCCGGGAACTATCACCCTATATTCATAGACTTTATAGATTCTGATGAAGTCTATGGTGCAGCAGATGAAAGTGCTATATTTGAATAAATGGCTGTTCATTTTTTAATATACATTGAGTGGACTGCTGTGACTTTGGAAGTGTTTGGGAATCCTGTGCCTCATGTTTTCCCTATTACTTTTTATTACTTTTTTTTTCTGGTTGTAAGGGATAACACTGACTGTTTTGATATATATGATTGTCACCACTGACGTGACACTCCAACCCCAATGTGCAGTAAATGGGAAAAAGGGGTTGTGGATGGATGAATGGATACTATGGGGGCTAAGTGTTCATCTTGGGATACAGAAATACATATTGAGGAACAGTCATAAATATGTCAGTCCCCATCATAGCACTACATTACATTCTTCTGAAAACAGGAGTCATTAAGCCAACCTGGTCAGCCAGTTTACATTTAATTAATAATACATCTCCTCATCATATCTCACATTCCTCTCATCATTTTTCCAGCCTACCAATGCTGTCCTACATGCCTCTGTAGATCCCCTATCACTCATTCCTGCAATCCAGTCCATAAGTCCAGAACCCTCTAATCTGTATTTGCCCCCTAAAGTTTGCTGATGGTGCCACCCCAATTTTTAGGGTGATGTTTCACAACCCTCAGATGTGAGCTTATTCATGAGTATCATGTTCCCTATGTAACAGGTCTAACTCCTCTGTTTTAGGATCATAACCTTTCCCCATTACTCCCTGTACAGTACTGATGGCTTCCCCTGATGTCTCTCTCTCTCTTGGAGGTACACATACAGAAGGTGGGGTGTGACAAGGGGAGAAATACTACTTGGTTTCTTAAGTATATCCCCAGAGACAAACCACATCATTCTTTCTGCTGCTACCACCCTCTCACTGGAGAGATTAACTGCAATGCCTTTTCCTGTTCTACTGATATCAGTTTCCCTTGCTCATATGATAATTCATGCCAACATTGTGTTCTTCCAAGTACAATACAGTTAGGATTTATCTACAGTAAACTTCACCTATCTTTCATTCCACTTGTTAAGTCTTTCCAAATACTTCCTTAGACTTTTTCCCACATCCTCCACAGCTGCATCTATTTTAGCATCACCAATAAATAGGATGGTCCTTGTTTTCTTTCCCTCAGCTCTGTCTGCAATGGACAAGAAGAAGAATGAATTCAGGCTATAACAATATTCCACAGCTGAAAGGATAATTCCCAGAGCTGTAGTGACTCATTTTGTGCCAAGTGCCTTTCACCAGTTTGGCATTCCTCAAAGCTTGGTTGAGGCCAAAACAAAAAGTCTGTTCTCCATCTGACTCTTCTCCCTAGGAGAAGTGCCAGGTCCTAATATACTACCCTGGCAAACTCTGTGTGAGAGCAAAAAAAAAGTAAAGTACATCCTCTGATCTAGTGCTGATTCCCAACAAAGGAGGAACAGCAGGTTCTACCATTATTCCCTGAGTACCATAACCCTCTGTATTCTACCCTTCAGATATGGAGCAGTCAGGTTCCTCGATCTGCATCCAACCCTTATGTCAGAAGTCTCTGCAGAGCCATGTGAGAGGGTTAGTGAAGACAAGGTTGTACAGATCTACCAACACTCCTCTGTCAAGTTAGCTTCTATTCCTAAACATAGATAAGGCTTGTCAGAGGTCCTTATGGCAATGAACCTGTGTTGCTTGTCCAGAAGACTTATGTCTTTTAGCAAGGAAATTGAGGATTGGCATAAGACTTAAGGTGTTTACCTCACAGAAGCAAGGTACAGGGTTTGATTCTCATCTTTGAGAGAAATGCCCCTGGGGCAGCTAGGCTGGTACTTGTTAAGCTGATATACTTGTAGTTGAAGTTTATTCTTGTTGATTCCCTCTGTATATCAGTGCAATACTTGCTGTGCTGAAGTCCTCAGGTACTTGTGAATATCTCAGAGGCTCCATCAACAACCTGGCCAGACTCCTATTAACCTTGAGAAGCAGCCCAAAAGGCAGTCAATCCCCTCACTACATCATCCTTTTCCATCCTATTACTTGCCACCTTTCCGACTCTAGCACACCCCTGTCCCTCCCAGCATATGATAGCCTCCCTCATTTCAGTTTCCTTTGTGAATACTGAAGCAAATTAATTTAATATCTTTATTTTCCCTGTAAAATAACCTCATCTTTTCCCAACTGTTTAACAAATTATAAAACATTTCTAAGCATCTAGAATGATGCAGACATTATTAAGTCTTCAAAAAGCATTAAGATATTTGTTTTGGGGGTAACTGCCCATTAACATGTGTAGCAAGGCACATCAGTTTATTGCTTACTAAGTTCCTCAATATTCAGTGGGTATAATAATGTAGTTAGAGTAAACACTTGTATATGGAACATTCTTTGACTGGATCAATATACTAGCCAACTAGGTAAAGATGTGTATGCTCAGGTGTTTTACTATATACATGTATTTCCCTTCTTGCGTTGGAATACTCATGGTACTGTCATGTCATGCTGTATTTATCAAGACAGTTTTCTGATATGCAATGGCCGAAAGAAAAATAAATGTGAACATAGGCTTAATGAGTTTATGCACAACAGTGAAATAGTGAAACTAACTACAAAAACATATCTATTAAACTAACATACACAAGCGCGCGCGCTCACACGCACACACACACACACACACACACACACACACACACACACACACACACACACACACACACACACACACACACACACACACTCACACAGACACACACACACACACACACACACACACTCACACAGACACACACCCACACAGACACACACTCATACAGACACAAAAAAGCCAGGAAGGTAAGTAACATTAACATCTCACTTTTTGTGTTCTGTCATTCTATACAGAACAAAATGATACCAAACTCAAATTCAGCTAATTTGGACTGAATTATCTAAACCATGCAGAAAATGGCAAATCAACTAACAGATGTGGCCATGCAGAAAAAAAGATGGTGTTATTTCTGACTTGTAAGTTTACACTGGTGAGCAGTACCTAAAGAGGACTATCTTCAGTTTCTCATTTCAGAAATGCATTTATAAAATGCATATTTTTCTGATGTTTTTCAAACCATTACTTCATCAGATCTCCAAAAATCTGCCACATTTACTGATATAAGCTGCATCCATTGCAGAACTTTGAGTATATTACAAAAAACTAAGCAAAGTGGCAAAAGCTATGCATGTCACATCATATGTAGCCACTCTAATTTTTGCTTCTTGCAGAAATGCCACTTTAGGGTTCATAAGAACATGAAATTGTGTTTTTGGAAAGTACACCTCAACATGGTATCCCATCATGTTTCCTAGTAACATACAGAGATTCAACAGGAAATGAGAGAGGGGGCATGTAAGCCTTAGACTCAAACCACTTCTCTTGCAATTTTTCTTAGCATTCTATGCACTTAGTGGTAATCATGCAGATTGCATGAATTTTAGCATTGTAACAAATTCTCTGAATGGAAGCATATGGATCTGTCAAGGTTTGAGCAACAGAACTGCAGTCCCTGTATGGAAAAGCACTCCACCTAATCAGATGTATCCAGCTGAACTGAAAGCCTGGACTGTGCTAAGGCATATGTGAACATCCTGTCTATTGTGGAACATGTGGGACTTCCTGAACAGTTGAACTCTTCCCAGTGTATGACAATATATACAGAGAAGTACCTTATTTCTTAAGCCAGTTACTGCTGGATACAATTCATATTAATTTTTATTGCATTATAAGTTTCTGGCTACTGGGTTCTGTGATACTGAAATACCATCACCCTGTAATCTACATATCAAGACAACTGCAAAGTACAGGGAGTGCTCTATTCGTTTGTAAATTCTGAAACCACAACACTAAGGCATTTTCATTTCCTTAAAAATGATTAAGCAACTTCCTCAAACAAAGTATGACCACAATATAATGAAAACAAGTCACCTACCATGCTGAAGGCCATAAACTACATTGTCTAATAAAAAAAAAATCCTGTCCCTTTCTTAAAATTGTAACCTATACAGGAATTAGAATGGTGGATTAAGGCACTGAGCTGGAAACAAAATACTTGCTACAAATGTCTGATGCCCACAACAGTCATGTGTATACTGAGTTGTCCATTCAGCACAGTTCTGAGGTAACTTTTAAGACCTTGTATTGCTCAATGGATCTTACCCAGTTAGGAAAGAACTCATTCATTCAGTCATTGCATGATTCTGATAAACTTTGTAAACTTCATGCAAATAATTGTACATTTCCATAATCAGCAACTATATATTGTCCTATACTGTGTACAGAAATTCTTGTTTTAGAAATTAGCAGCAGATACATTAAAAACACCACACAAGAGAAGAAGACTAAATGTCTCCAACCAGCTCTATTTGATACACAAAATATGAGAAAGATATCAGTCAGAAGATGCAGTGAAGTAACTTCTCTCATTTTATTTTACTTGCTGTTAACTGACACATCTCTTAATTTTAATAATCACAGTTTTAGTCTTTTGCATGATATAACAGTCTGGTTATCATAGGCAATAGAAGGATCCTAATATTTTAATCAGTAGCTGTGGATGTGTGTGCACATGTATAACCATGTGTGCTTGTAAAGACTGCAACTGTTTTTTCAGTGAGGCAGCAGATTCTTTTATGAGGAAACTTCTCTTGAGAATCTATATTTTGCCATCTCCTGGAATGATATCTGATACAACTGTTCTTCTTTCATAGTTAGGGTGGTTTCAGCCAATCCTGGTAATGTCTTCTGCATCACCATACAAAGGCATTATATGGTGCCACTGCATACGCCTGCTGTCAGTGCACCTTGCAACCATTCCTTACACAAACAGATTCAAATACCCTCAAAGAAACAAAAAACACTGACAGTGTCTGTCTTTGAAACAAAACAATAAAGAAAAAGTAAAGTTCAGGCTATGGAAAGAACTTATAAAACTGATAAAGACAGCCATGTTCAGGAGATACTTGTCAGCAAGGAGTGTAACTTTTTCACATACCATTTTGTCTTGATAGTGATAACAATAAAAGAACTAGTGACTCAGACAAGCAAAATATAAACCCAAAAGGAGGGTCATTTCAGTACTCATCCTTGACAAATAGTTCCATTTAAAAGAGAAAAAACAAACAGCTTTTGATGATAACTATACCCGTCCTACAAAATAAGATAAAATAAATAAATAAATCAAAATGAAACTGCTTCTGCATACAAGTGCTCTGTCTAGGATGGGAAACAAAATCAGTTTTGCATATATCATGAAAAAATTAAATCTAATAAGTAAAATGGTAGTTTAAAACATGAAACATGAAAAATCCCTAACAAAACAAAAAACCCACTTTAGGGAACTAATGATAGAACCCAAAACTTTTATTAGTACAAAATGGAAAAACGGGAAGTAATACAGTGAGCAGGAAAGTAAGGTGCATCAATGACCATAATATAAGCACAAAACTCCAGATTCTATTAGTGAGAGAGATCTCAGTGCCTTATATGGTCACTCTCACTCACAAGATTAAAAGATAGATTTCTTTCATATTTATGGTTTCACATTTGATACTACTACTACCGGCATGCAAAAGCATCCTACCTACATTGATGAGCAAAGAAGGTGAGAAAAACAAAATTAGATATTTGAAGAAAAACAGAAAGTGGAATGGACCAATAAACTGTGGGCCAGTTTGAAAAATGGTGAATGATGCAGAGGAGAATGTAATATGGTTTAATATTAATGATGATGGATAAACTTTATACCTGAGACACTTAAAGTTTTGGGTCAGACATGAGGTTTGTGAGTTGGTTGATTCAGATTTTCTTCAGAACTGATGCAATGATATGCTGTCAATAAGGCCGGAAGAGCATGATGCCCATGACAAAAGCAGTGGAGACATTTGCACAACTACTTTATGTTCATCAGTATCTGGCAGTTCTACATAAAGGATAGCAGAAAGAATCTAATGTTGAAGTGAATCTCTGTAGTCAGGAAAGGTAGAATCTGGACTGTCTGCATTCACTAAACAGTAGTTTGACATTGAAAAAATGTACCAGTTGCCTTTATCTTTAGCTGACCAAAAATACAATACAACACAAGTAATTCTTGTACAGTTTGAGTCATGGTATATGAAGGAACAAGTTCTAGCAGCCAACAGATGGTCTTCTTTGTTTTAGGTAGCCCATAACTGCTCTACATTGCCCAAAGCTGCCTGTAGTTGCTCCGCATAGCTCATAGCCTACAGTAGTTTAGCAGTTTTGCACTGCCAATTGCCACAGTTGCAATTTATCCCAAATCACTTAACTTACTTTATTTAGTCTGGTAACGTACTTCTGCCAACCAAACATAATTTATCTCATTTACTTCATTTAATAACTCCTACCAGCTAAACACAATTTACCTCATTTAGGTTATACAATAATACATTGTAAACCCTCCATAAGAAAATCTGCATAAGTACATTCTTCCACAGTACAGCCCACTAACTACATCATTATCTACATGAAGTACTCATTGTAATTCTAATTAATGTTCAAAATATCTGGAACAAGATGGAAGGTCAGCCTGCCTGTTTTCCTTCTGTTGCCATCCTCATAGCACTTGGTCTTCTTAGTTAATGTAGTAAATGCCTTATGATAACAGATAGGGAACTGTAACTCAGCATAAGAAATTATGTAGATATTTCTCACTCTCACATAAATAATACAGACTATGAGCAACACACAGCTACTGTACTCTATATCAACCTATGATAAAATGTCTAATGCTGAGGCTGTAGAAATGATTTTCAAAGCCTCTTAGGCCCCTGAGATTAGATCTTATTGAAGATCCAGCACAGCACCTTCAGGCACACTTTCAACAAACAGTCACCAAGAGTTACATTATCTCAAAGTCAGTACATCAGCTCACTCTACAAATAAACATTTTTCATTATAGGTGACTCTATATTCCTAATCACTGATTTTTCTCACATTAGGATGGACAAGCACAGGGTAATGGTAAGTCATATTTCAGGTGCCAGGATCTGCAATAGCTCAAGGGCCCTTAAAACCCTTTCACCTAATAAATATGATAATAACATGGTTGTTAATGGCTTGGGTTGAAAAACTATGAGGGATCTGTAGTGATTTTCAATGGTATACATGACTTTGGCACAATACTATCATCTGTCCCTCGTAAATTCTAGTTAATTGCCTTTTTGGTGCTATCCATGCTTTCCTTGTTTTATTGACTGACAAATGTGTTATTACTTGGCTGTGAATAAAGTGGACAGCTTGAAGTCTACAAGTTTAATGTTAATATTTTATTTATGAATACATTTTAATTTAGCTTGGTTTTTGCAGGTACATTGCTGTGAAATGTACTGCACTGGGCTACAAAGGTTTGTCTGGTACTTAATACAGATGATTAAAACTGTGAGCTATTAACGAGGTGCTTCCTGTGCTGCAGAAATGTATTCCATCAGCGTTTGTTTGTGTATTGTGAGATTCAAACCAGGGCTGTCTCTCAAATGGGACAGTTGTATAGAGGGGGTTGTTCCAAGCTGTTAGCAAGTGCATTACACATATGTTGTTTATATTCTTGCCCCATTCATAATTAATGCTTCACTATATAATGCTTGCCTATGAATCCTACAAAACTTTGCCAGATGCATTTTCAATAAATATGACTCTAAAGGGAAAAGAAATTTATTATTGTTCATGCTAAGGGAAAGTTTAGTTTTGTTTAGCAAATGTTTGCCAGTGATTTTGCTGTAAAAGTTACATAAAAGTTTTTAATTAAATAAAAATGCCTGTGAACATTTCAGAATAAAGAAGAAAATACCGTGCACAGTGAGAGGTTTAAACAGTGCTTTATTGTAATCGGGACAACCAACCAAAAAAGAGGGTATTGGTATGGATGGGGGTCTGGTCCATTACCCTGCCTAAGGTCTCATTTGACTATGATCTCTCTCTGCTCAAAACTCACTCTAATATCCCCACAACACACATATTCTGTAAGAAAATAAGTACTCATAATTTAAAAATAATGGATCCATACAGTTTGGAAAGACAAACACTTCTCCCTTGAATTGTCACTTATATATTAACAGGTCTAGGCCTTATGACCTAAATATGTTTTACACAACTGAAAACAGTACACACAATTATAAGTATTCCCTGCTGTTTTACCCTTTACCTTCCAAATTATGCTGAGAAGAAAGGAACTCATTTCAGAACACTGGGTGGATACACCCTTGCTGTCTCTGAATCCCAGAAAACCATGCCACTCAGCTGTCATCATTAATTGAGAGGCACTTCCATGATTTTACCTCCAAATTTGGCTGTGTCCCTCCTGATCATTCCTAAAACTGACAATTTTGTGAGAACGGATGGTAGATTGCACGTATTAAACAATGACAATAATTATAGTTATAAACTTCTTTTAGTTCAGGAAATGCAGTTTCTGTGAACTTGTCACATAAAAAGTAATATTATTTTAAAATGTATCCCTCATTTTTTTAGGTTTGTTCCACATTCTGGATGTAAGGTGTTAACAGCCATGCTGCAGACATACTTGTCAATTGTTCCTGTTTTGGATGAATTTCCATGATTTGCTTTAATTCTTTTAACCTACCTCTCACAAAACTGAGTATTATGCCATGGTAAATTGCACAGCATTATAGTCAGCACCTAATGCCTGACATTAATTAAAGTAATATACTTTGTTTAGAAACTGCATGAAAATGCATTTTTGTACAGACAGTAGTAGTATACAAAACATTGTATGATCTTGGTCCACCTGTTGCAGTTAAAACTGTCTACAAATGGGTGATTTTGATAGAAAACATGACGACTTACCACAGTTACAGCATGCCAACAGCAGGACTCACACACTCCATCACAGCACATGCTGTCAGCTTCTGAAATTACCAGTGATATTATTTTAATAATTGTCTCCATTTGTCAATGGTACTGTAAACTTATCACCTTGATTCTGAGAGTAGTAGCTTAAAAGGTAGGCTGCAAGTTGAATTACAATGGACCCCAAAAAGTCAATTCGTGACTGTGTCCAAGAGATACTGCCTCTTCAGCATATAAATTCAAAAATCAAAGACAAGTATCAGCAACGATGAGAAGTACAAACAAAACATTCTTTAAAAAGGAAAAGACATTCCCTGGGATTCATGAAGCTCGGCGCAAGGCCGGTGTAAGGCTTGCGCCAGCAGTGCAGTGAATAATCGGCGTAGCAGCACCATATGCATAGTAATGAGTGCGCGCCGCAACCACAGACACGTGCGGAGGGCACGTGAGCGAGCCCAAGTAGGATGCGGCCGTAGGCGTGGCCAAGCCGGCAGGCGATGAGCAACCTAAAGTGCTGACTTCCACAGGCCGCCTGCAATAGTAACCGCACCAGCCAGGGTCCGTGGATAATGAAACGTACGCAGACTATGCAACATAGTACCCGTTCACACAAAACGGAGAACCAAACATTAACCCACGAAGTCCAAAGTGTACCCGTCCAAGGAACAAAGGATACGCGTAATACCGTGTCCATCCCGCAATGCACTGTCAGTGGGCATACCCAGTGAAGGTGTACCGCAGCATGTCAGCGCGCCGCACCTACATAGAAGTAGCCACATGGGCATGGTCACCAGCAGTAGTGAGAGTACACAGCTGGGTAGCCGTGTCGATATAACAACAAGAAGGAAACTAGATACCCTAAACACAGGCAAACATGTGCATAGCAACATGTACTACACCCAGCAACGTGCTCGTCGCATACACATAGGACGGCGTATGCCTAAGCGTAATATCCAGAAGCAGAACTCATGCATGCAAATGTAATACACAACAGCCCCGTCATACCATGTAAGCTGCACCCATGTACGACCGTGCACCCAACCCAGCTAGCAGCATTGCGCAGCTACACACCTACACACAATGGGCATACCTGAAATGTAGTAAGAAGTATTGTCCTAGGCAGTGCCACGCGGAAAAATATGTACCCCACATGTTAACATCCCACCTCAGGTACAGATATCCAAATGGCTGCATGTGAATGTGTCGGCAGAATGTGTACATCCCGCATGTGGTATGGACCTGTCGAAACCCCATAGGCGTGCACACGCCATGGTGCCTATAACTGTACACATCTGGACAAGGCAGTATGTTCAGCCACCGTACTGATGAGTAGCTATGCAGACATGTCAAACACAACACATATGGCGGAACATCTGCCCACCAAGCAGGATGCCCGAACAGGGTGCCACAGGCACAGAAGGGGAAGGTGGGACATCACACATTGAGAATAGCGTTGCCGGACAGCCAAACACCCACGGCCAACGCAAAGGATGGAATAACATGTATATGCCTGGATGGATGGGTATGTCATAGCATGGGAATAGGCCAAGCTATCCACCATAATAGCCATGTGTACCAGATACAAACAGCCAGTAACACGCAGTAGTAATGCAGGAAGGCATACACGACTGTGGGAATAGCACAGGACATATGGCACGTGCCAAGTGTTGATGCATGACACAAATGTCCAGGATGGGGCCCCCTGCAAAGAGGAACATGTGCCAACCCCACCTCCCACAGATGTACCGGCAGTGAAAACACATCCCAAACACACACCAACACCACCGTCCATCCCACGATAGCAACGTAGGCTGGTCAAAGACCACGATGACGCGTGCACAAACAGGGACACGTGTAACCGTTGCCCTAACACCCCCCCTCAGGCCAAAGAATAATAGGATGGACATATGCATGTAATGCTGTGAAGGATGTGTGGTAGTCCTCAGTATCACAGAGGTAGGTACACAGATACACTGTAATCAACTGTGACGTATGTGCACTGTAGACAGCATATCTGCAGGTAATACATAGTTCAATCATGTGCCACAGAAATATACACATATGAATGAGGATAGGGGATAGACAAGTGTGAATGGGACAAACTATGAACATAGGTTCATAGGTCCATAGGTACAGAGTAGGCTATCTACCCAAGGGCAGCCATAACCCTAGGCCATAGTTATGTTTCCTTTGCCAACCCTCCAGTCTGGAGATAAAATGCCTATTATATTGTTGTACCTCTGTCAAGCAGTGACAATGATGTAATCCCTGGGGTATATCTGCAATCCCCCATCCATTGGACAAGATCCCCCTCGAACAAGGCCAGCAAGGTTCTCTGCCTCACATGTACTGGGATGTTGTTCCACAGCATAGTGAGTGTCTGGGTGATGTATCTGTCACTCCAACACATTCTATTAATGACCGTGTCAAGGTTCACGTCACCTGCCCCTGTGGTTCTGAGGGATGTAGATCCAGTAGGTGAAGCATAGTCATCAAATATGGGTCAACATGGCCTCGTATGTCAGGCACAGGTCACCACTGAACAAGTGGTATGTGACTGAATGGAGCAGGAGTCCTTACAGTGGGGCAGCATAACACAAATCCCTGACACCCTGCATCCGTCTGACGATGAACCTGTGGGGTCTTCCCAGCTGCTGCAGATGTCAGGTCAGATACCTTCCGAATGGGGCAATGTACTCAATCATAGGTCTAATGAGTAATGAGTACAAGGAGACGATGACCTACCCTGATCTAGATGTGAATCCCTGCACGATCAGGTGGGCAATGTAGAAGTTCTACCGAACCACGTTAGCAACGTGTGTGTCGAACGAATGGTGACTGACAACCTGGGTCCCCAGATCCCTGGTAATTCCCCCTGTGCTCAGTGGACTGCCACCCATATGGCGGCTAGGGGTGACCTTGTTCTTCCCGATGGGTATGACTATGCATTACCCGGCATTTAGCTGTAGGCCATGTCCCAGACAGCAGATATCCATATCTGTGAGGCCCCTTTGAAGGATATCTGTGTCAGATGTCCGTCCCACTATGGCACCCGGTTCGCAGTCATCTACAAACAATGTCAGCCATAACCCCCCTGTGTGTGCTTGTACTTTGGAAATGTAGATGCAGAAAAAGAGTGGACCCAGGACAGAGCCCCGTGGGACACCGCCTGTGACAGGCAGTAAGTCTGACATGGTGCCAGCAACTATGACCGCGTGGGTTGTGTCACCTAGCCAGTTTGCAACCCATCCTGCGATGTACGGGTTCACATCCAAGCCGATGGGTTTATCAATGATACCCGAGGGGGGTATTGTGTTGAAGGCCTTTGCCAGGTCGAGGTAGGCTGTATGGACTGCATGACCCTCATCAATGGCCTCGGTGACAGTTCCTAAAACGTCAACCAAGTTTTAAACGCATGATCTGCCCCTGACCAAGCCAAACTGGGTTGGATGCAAAGTATGCAGGTCCCCTATGTCGTCATCTATGGGCTCCAGTATGATCCTTCCCCATGTCTTTGCAGATAAGGCTTCTCAAACTAATGGGACGGTAATAACCAGGGTCAGTGGAGGCACTGCCCCTGTGAAGTGGGACTACAGTCGCCGTGCACCACAACTTGGGTACGTTACCTGAAGTGAGGCTAAGATTAAACAGCTGTCCTAACTGTGGGTCTAATTCCTCAATGAGATCGTGGAGTACACAGCCGGGACACCATCTCGTCCCATGGATGCTATGTTCACTACCTTGGAGAGAGCATGTCCCACCTGTGCGTTACAGAACATTCGGGGGCCACAATCTGCTGGTACAGACATCTCTCCATGTGGGGGGGAGGGGGTGGAGATGTCTTCACCGAACCTGTCAGCCAGTATGTTGGCAATGTGTGTATGTTCAGTAAACTTCACATCATTGTGAACCCAGTCAGAGCATATCTGGGAGTTACCTCCCAGGTGTCCAACATAACTAAAGAAGGCCGTATGATTGTCTGTCGAGTCCTTGGTGATATATCTGTGGAACCTGCCCCGGATGATGTCATGAGAGCTTGTAGCTCTTCACATATAATGAGCAAGGGTGTCATACCTCACAAGGAGTCTGCTCTGTCTTGTAGTAGCTACCTCCTCTCGTTGTAGAGCTTGTGTATGGCTGGGGTACACCACACTGGATGCTTGGCATTGGTACAAAGACCCACAGTTGGGTAAGGGAATGCCTGATCCATGCAGTCCTGTAGGTGCCGGTAGAAGGCATATGTAAGTGATTCAGTGGCTTGAGTAATGTTCACCACTGGCTCAGGGGCCTTAAAGGAGACCACGCTATTGTTTAGAAATGTGAAGTCGGCTTTTGAGAAAGCCATGTGTATGGTAACCGGCACCACCCACAGCATCGTATGTCAATAGCAGAAGCTATTGTCCAAATAACATAGATTAACTTTATTATTAAAATATGTATTATTATTCATTTAGTGATATGTTTCTGCTAATTACACTTGAAAATGCCCAGTAAGACCGGGCGAAAGTGCTCGTGATCTACCTGTTATGGTGGTGTCATTCTGACAATAAAGTGGCAATAATTCCCTACTGGGACTTCTGGGGATTATTTAAAGCAGTTGTTAACCTGCATCTTTGGATGTACACCATTTGGTTTTGGTTTTGAAAAACCTGGTTTTCGTAGCACTACATACTATGGGTAGTCAAACAGACATCCGCGATTGGGAGACATACAGCAGCAGTCAAAACCACTGGCCACATGGACGCAGTCCGACAAGTTCTACACTTTACATATGCACATTGGTGTCCATTGTAGGACCCAAAAATTGTCCCGTACGGAATACCATCCAGCCGCTATCGTTCAACCAGAAGAAGCGACAGTCGTGACCACGGCACAGCTAGACATATGCACCACCAGCGTGTTTAATGTTGATGACAAGTGTCCATGAAGTGCAGGACATATGAACAGAAATCCCCAGATTGTCGAGTCCATAGAAGTGCGTCCACATCCCAGTCCTGCACACATGAAGGATGTGTAATGGGTACTGTCGAGGGTTGTAGCCATGGGATCGTGGGTATGCAGAAATGGGACTCGGTGTTGTTTGGCAGATAATCCATTGTCCCGCCCCGTGGGAGGGATGTGGGTGTAGCACATGCCTCACTCCCCACTAATAATGCAAAGCATCCACCGGATAATGCTAAATGCAGGTGTGAAATGTGTACAGCCCTATACCAGTGTCCAGTAGGCAATTCCCATGGATGGACAAGCGTACGACCAAGATGGCACCCATAACTGCAAACCCGGTGGAATTACACAGCTGCAGTAAGGCATAACACAGGAAATACACATAGGGACTACAGTAGACATTCCCCATACAAAGTCGGACCGCCGTGCGAGTACTGGCGTACACAGCACTCAATCTGCCAGCAAGAAAATGGGGATTACTCGCTTCCATACCGCGGAAGAAATGGGCGACCTGTGGAACACATACTAATGGCACACCAACAACGTCAACTAGGATAGTTAAACTATGGCGTTCCCACTTATAAAGAAAACATGCTTCAATGAATACATAGGGGATCTACATGTTCTGGTGGTGTTATGTTGACAATACAGTGACGGATATTTCCTATTGGGACGTCTGAGGTTTATTTAAAGCAGTTGCTAACCTGCATCTTTGGATGTACACCATTTGTTCTCAGTTCTAAAAAACCTGGTTTACGTAGCACCACGTAATATGGGTAGTCAAACAGACATCCGCGATTGGGGAACATACAGCAGCAGTCAAAACCACTGGCCAGTTGGACACAGTCCAGCAACATCTAACTTTACATATGCACATTGGTGTCCATTGTAGGACCCAAAAATTGATCCGTACAGAATTCCATCCAGCCGTTACCGTTCCAGCAGAAGACACGACAGCCGTGAGTACGGCACAGCTAGACATATGCACCACCAGCGTGTTTAAGGTTGATGACAAGAGTCCATGAAATGCAGGACATATGAACAGAAATCCCCAGATCGACGAGTCCATAGAAGTGCATCCACATCCCAGTCCCGCACACATGAAGGATGTGTAATGGGTACCGTCGAGGGTCGCAGCCATGGGATCTTGGGTATGCAGAAATGGGGCTCGGTGTTGTTTGGCAGATAATCCATTATCCCGCCCCATGGGAGGGATGTGGGTGTAGCACATGACCTACTCCCCACTAATAATGCAAAGCATCCACCGGATAATGCTAAATGCAGGTGTGAAATGTGTACAGCCCATACCAGTGTCCAGTAGGCAATTCCCATGGATGGACAAGCGTACGACCAAGATGGCACCCATAACTGCAAACCTGGTGGAATTACACAGCTGCAGTAAGGCATAACACAGGAAATACACATAGGGACTACAGTAGACACTCCCCATACAAAGTCAGAATGCCGTGCGAATACCGGCGTACACAGCACCCAATCTGCCAGCAAGAAAATGGGGATCACTCGCGTCCATATCGCGGAACATATGGGCGACCTGTGGAACACATATTAATGGCACACCAACAACGTCAACTAGGAAGGTCATAGGATGGTTAAACAATGGCATTCCCACTGATAAAGAACATCTGTCAATGAATAAATAGGATCTACATGTTTTGGTGGTGTTATTTTGACAATATAGTGGCGGATATTTCCTATTGGGCCTTCTGAGGATTATTGAAAGCAGTCGCTAACCTGCATCCGTGGATGTACACCATTTGTATTCAGTTATGAAACACCTGGTTTCCGTAGCACTACATAATATGGGTAGTCAAACAGACAACCGCAATTGGGGAACATACAGCTGCAGTCAAAACCACTGTCCAGATGGACACAGTACAACAAGTTCTACACTTTACATATGCACATTGGTGTCCATTGTAGGACCCAAAAATTGATCCATACGCTATATCATCCAGCTGCTACCATTCCACCGTGAAGAAGCGACAGCCGTGACTACGGCACAGCTAGACATATGCATCACCAGCGTGTTTAAGGTTGATGACAAGTGTCCATGAAATGCAGGACATATGAACAGAAATCCACAGATTGTCGAGTCCATAGACGTGCGTCCACATCCCAGTCCCGCACATATGAAGGATGTGTAATGGGTACCGTCGAGGGTTGCAGCCACGGGACCATGGGTATGCAGAAATGGGGCTCTGTGTTGTTTGGCAGATAATCCGTTGTCCCGCCCCGTGGGAGGGATGTGGGTATAGCACATGCCTTACTTCCCACTAATAATGCAAAGCATCCACCGGATAATGCTAAATGCAGGTGTGAAACGTGTACAGCCCTATACCAGTGTCCAGTAGACAATTCCCATGGATGGACAAGCGTACGACCAAGATGGCACCCATACCTGCAAACCCGGTGGAATTACACAGCTGCAGTAAGGCATAACACAGGAAATACAGATGGGAACTACAGTAGACACTCCCCATACAAAGTCAGACCACCGTGCGAATACCAGCGTACGCAGCACTCAATCTGCCAGCACCAAAATGGGGATTACTCGCTGCCATGCTGCGGAACAAATGGGCGACCTGTGGAACACATACCAATGGCACACCAACAACGTCAACTAGGAAGGTCAGTCAAAACCACCCGCCAGATCGACACAGTCCAACAAGTTCTACACTTTACATATGCACATTGGTGTCCATTGTAGGACCCAAAAATTGATACTTATGGAACATCATACAGCTGTTATCGTTCAACCAGAAGAAGCGACAGCCATGACTACGGCACAGCTAGACATATGCACCACCAGCATGTTTAAGGTTGATGACAAGTGTCCATGAAATGCAGGACATATGGACAGAAATCCCCAGAGTTCCGAGTCCATAGAAGTGCGTCCACATCCCAGTCCTGCACACATGAAGGATGTGTAATGGGTACCGTCGAGTGTTGCAGCCATGGGATCCTGGGTATGCAGAAACAGGGCTCGGTGTTGTTTGGCAGATAATCCGTTGTCCCGCCCCGTGGGAGGGATGTGGGTGTAGCACATGCCTTACTCCCCACTAATAATGCAAAGCATCCACCGGATAATGCTAAATGCAGGTGTGAAATGTGTACAGCCCTATACCAGTGTCCAGTAGGCAATTCTCATGGATGGACAAGCGTACGACCAAGATGGCACCCATAACTGCAAACCTGGTGGAATTACACAGCTGCAGTAAGGCATAACACAGGAAATACACATAGGGACTACAGTAGACACTCCCCATACAAAGTCAGACCGCCGTGCGAATACCGGCGTACACAGCACCCAATCTGCTAGCAAGAATATGGGGATCACTCGCTTCCATACCGCGGAACATATGGGCGACCTGTGGAACACATATTAATGGCACACCAACAACGTCAACTAGGAAGGTCATAGGATGGTTAAACTATGGCGTTCCCACTTATAAAGAACATCCTTCAATGAATTAGTAGGATCTACATGTTTTGGTGGTGTTAGTTTTGACAATACAGTGGCGGATATTTCACATTGTGACTTCTGAGGTTTATTTAAACCAGTTACTAACCTGCATCATCGGATATACACCATTTGGGTTCATTTCAGAATAAACTGGTTTTCGTAGCACTACATAATATGTGTAGTCAAACAGTCATCCGCGATTGGGGAACATACAGCAGCAGTTAAACCCACTGGCCAGATGGACACAGTCCAACAAGTTCTACACTTTACATATGCACATCGGTGTCCATTGTAGGACACCAAAAATTGATCTGTACGCCACATCTACTAGCTGCGATCGAGAGACCTAAAAGGAGTGAATAGCCGTGACTACGGCACAGTTAGACATATGCACCACCAGCGTGTTTAAGGTTGATGACAAGTGTCCAGGAAATGCAGGACATATGAACAGAAATCCCCAGATTGTCGAGTCCATAGAAGTGCGTCCACATCCCAGTCCCGCACACATGAAGAATGTGTAATGGGTACCGTCGAGGGTTGCAGCCATGGGATCCTGGGTATGCAGAAATGGGGCTCGGTGTTGTTTGGCAGATAATCCATTGTCCCGCCCCATGGGAGGGATGTGGGTATAGCACATGCCTTACCCCCCACTAATAATGCAAATCATCCACCGGAGAATGCTAAATGCAGCTGTGAAATGTGTACAGCCCTATACCAGTGTCCAGTAGGCAAATCCCATGGACGGACAAACGTACGACCAAGATGGCACCCATAACTGCAAACCCGGTGGAATTACACAGCTGCAGTAAGGCATAACACAGGAAATACAGATAGGGACTACAGTAGACACTCCCCATACAAAGTCAGACCGCCGTGCGAATACCGGCGTACACAGCACTCAATCTGCCAGCACCAAAATGGGGATCACTCGCTTCCATACCGCGGAACAAATGGGCGACCTGCGGAACACATACTAATGGCACACCAACAACGTCTACTAGGAAGGTCATAGGATGTTTAAACTATGGCGTTCCCACTTATAAAGAACATCTTTCAATGAATTAATAGGATCTACATGTTTTGGTTGTGTTATTTTGACAATACAGAGGCGGAAATTTCCTAATGGGACATCTGCGGATTAGTGAAAGCATTTGTTAGCCTGCATCATTGGATTTACACCATTTGGGTTCAGTTTAGAAAAACCCGGTTTACGTAGCACTACATAATATGGGTAGTCAAACAGACATCCGTGATTGGGGAACATACAGCAGCAGTCAAACCCACTGGCCAGATGGACACAGTCCAACAAGTTCTACACTTTACATATGCACATTGGTGTCCATTGTAGGACCCCAAAAATTTATCCATATGCAATGTCAACCAGCTGCGATCGAGAGACCCAGAAGAACTGACAGCCGTGACTACAGCACAGCTAGATATATGCACCACCAACGTGTTCAAGGTTGATGGCAAGTGTCCATGAAATGCAGGACATATGAATAGAAATCCCCAGATTGCCGAGTCCATAGACATGCGTCCACATCCCATTCTCGCACACATGAAGGATGTGTAATGGGTACCATCGAGGGTTGCAGCCATGGGATCCTGGGTATGCAGAAATGGGGCTCGGTGTTGTTTGGCAGATAATCCGTTGTCCCGCCCCGTGGGTGGGATGTGGGTGTAGCACATTCCTTACTCCCCACTAATAATGCAAATCATCCACCGGAGAATGCTAAATGCAGCTGTGAAATGTGTACAGCCCTATACCAGTGTCCAGTAGGCAATTCCCATGGACGGACAAATGTACGACCAAGATGGCACCCATAACTGCAAACCCGGTGGAATTCCAAAGCTGCAGTAAGGCATAACACAGGAAATACAGATAGGGACCACAGTACACACCCCCCATACAAAGTCAGACCAGCATGCGAATACTGGCGTACACAGCACTCAATCTGCCAGCAAGAAAATGGGGATCACTCGCTTCCATACTGCGGAACAAAAGGGCGACCTGCGGAACACATACTAATGGCACACCAACAACGTCAACTAGGAAGGTTTTAGGATGGTTAAACTATGGCGTACCCACATATAAAGAACATCCTTCAATGAATTAATAGGATTAATGTCAATTGACCATGGAATACCTAATCAACATCAAAGAACCGCTAACATTATGGCACACAATCCAAAACACACATAGGTAGATGAAACAGTCAACAGACATTGTCCAGGACAGGTCACAAATGGTATACAAGGTTCCTTCCTGAACATGTAAGCGCTTTCACCCGTAGGCTCAAATCAGACACACCGCGCCAAAACATCGGCTTTAAATATCCCCTTACACTTTTCATTGTTTTAATTCCTCAACAAACAGCGAACTTGTATAACTCCCACAACATATAAAGCACAGGCGCAATGTTAACTACACACACACATATATTAACATCTCCAAAAACATCCTATTAACACATGTATTATATGATATTGTACTATGCCTAATACTCATCAATCAAAGTTCTAACAATATATATATAGAAGATATGTATATCATATCAAGGTAATACAGTGGTAAACAACTGAAAGAGTGGACTAATGTGTGTTAACTGTATATCTGTACCTAAACTACATTCCTGTTACGGGGGTTTAAGCCACCTGCTTCTCAAAAGAGCCTTCATCAGTGTATCATCGGTCAACCCTAGTGTGTGGTCAACCCTCCACCGAATAATCCATCTAAATCCGCATTCTAAAGCATAGTTGATGAAATTCCCCTCTGGTATTATAACCTAGCCGTAAAACACTGAATATAGCGTATGCCTTGTATTATGCTCATAGCTGACGTGGGCATCGCAATCCTCGGCTGCCCCTGGGCGCCACATAATAGGGCCACATGTCTGGTAGGTATGTCATGTAGGTATACCAGGATGGGGCACCATGTGTTGTGGTGGTGGGTGCCATGGGCCCTGGCTGAGGCAGCGGTCGATCTAAGGCCGCTGCGTGGAAGGTATGGCTGATCTGCAGGTATGTGCAGAAGTGCACATGAGCAGTGGTCCCCAGTTACCCATAGTGGCACGATACCTGCACGGAAGTAGCCTGTGAGACACACACCACGACCATGCACTTCAGCACAGTTCGACGCCACACACACCATAAATAAGCAATTACACACAGGTTTATGGCGGTATGCGGGTACCAGTGTCAGTACAGCAAGGATAGCTGTCTGCCCGCGATATCCAGCAAATAATATAGGGTGTTCTGGAATCGGACGTTGCATGGACAATGAGTGGATATGCATCGTACCACGGTTCTATGTGTCCAGCCCGTGCAAATGCTCGCGACCATGGGACACACAGCCTGGCCAAAGAGCAGCGCTATGGGCACAACATAGCTATGTAGATATACAA